>NW_026713337.1:0-28367 GCF_029784015.1 Lycium ferocissimum | reverse complement strand
GGGGCCCCCATTCTCGATATCTTTGTGGGGGTTTGAACGGGGGAGTATGGCCCCATGGCGGGGGGTCGGGCTGACACTCGTCCGGGTCCCGCGACCTTCCTTTCGTACATTTCTAATGACGTTTGAAAGAGTTTGGTATGACGATTTTCCCGATTCCCAAGTATGGTCATTTTACTTACTTTTTGAACCTATGATAACGATTTTATGCATATGGTTACTCACGACTCGCTCGTGCGTTCGTTGGTACATCGTTCTGGGCTCTGTGGCCGGTTATGTTGTCGCGCGCACTATGATATATTCCGGTGTTATGTCGTGTTACGATTCCCGAGACCTCGCCATAGGGCCGGTTCCGTTTATGGAGTTATGCCGTGATATGGCTTATGATGTGTTGTGATGATGTGTTGCGTTCGTGGTTGTACTATGAGATTTGAAACCTTCAGTGTTATGCCGTGTTATGGCCATCTCAGTGACACCTCGCATTTTGAGTCCCTGACATTTCGAGACAATGGCGAAAGTTAGGTCAAGGTCACTTTTTGGTTTCGTTGTAAGGCGTAAGTCGTTGGAAAATATTATTAGTATGGAAATAATGAGAAAGACCCGAGGGCAAAAATGGAAAATTTGCAAAATGGCATTTTGGTAATTTTGTGGAAAGACGAGGGACAAAATGGTAATTTCGCATTAACTCTAGAAAAAGTCATGAAAGGAGGAAATCAAGAGAATTCAGAAAAGGAAAAAAATAAAGAAAAAGGAGGAAATTTCGAGGGGCATGTGCCCTCATACGACTCTTAAATATATATATATATACGTGTGTGCTTGTCATCTTTTAAGGAAGAGAGGAAAAGAAAGAAAGAAAGAAGTGAAGAAAAAGAAAGAGAAGACAGGGCGGTTGGTGGGTCAAGTCAAACCAAATTTCCTCCAACTTGGTCTTGAAAAAAATTCGTTGCTTCATGTTTTCTTATCAATTAAGGCCCTCGTCGACATGGAGTGATTGTTAAAGAGGAAAACTATTCGTTTTGTAAAGGGGAGTTCTAGCCGTGAGTAGGTGTGGCAAGAAAAGGTATGATCCAATTTTATTTTATATGCGTGTTATGCATGATTTTGTGGTTGTCAGGGAATGTGTAAATAAATGAAATTCATGAAGTCATGGTGTAGTAGTGTTGGCCGTGTGCATGGTTTGTTTGAGAAAGGATGAATAAATTTTATTTGGTATTATGATTGTTGTGGTTGTAGATGATTCATACACATTGTAGAATGTGGAATCGGAAGAAATTCATGAAATATGAATTTGTGGGTGTTGGCCGTATGGTCCCCCTTGCATGTGTAGTTGGAAATGAATAAATTATCATTGGTATTTTGGTTGTCGTCGTTGTGAGTTTCATGATGGAAAATGAAGTTTCAATAATCCGAGTTAAAATTATAATCGTATGGGTTTAATTCCAAGAAAGTGTAGTCGGATATAGTTTCTTGAAATTTCGAACGAAGTTGTAAATGCACGCATCGTGATGTATGTATGAATCGGAAGAAAGAAATGTAATGTTATGTTTCTATGGAATTTGGATGATGTCGGGCCATGAGGTACATTGGATAGATTATTTTGAATATTGTATGGGTTACTTGAAATGTTTTTAAACCATATGGAAATGGTTGCGGATTGGTAATTGAGCATATGAGCATTGGAATTAAATTGAATGTAAGTAGTATGTTATGGAATTGTAAGAAAAAGATTGGGAATGTTAGAATGTATTTTGGGTTGAAAATTGGCATTATTAATGATAGTTTGGCCGGGTTGAATTCCCGGTTCTTGTTGATGTTGATTTGGGCCGAGCCATATTCTCGGGATGGTGTATTTACGGAGAAATGCTTAAATTTCGGTAGCTTATAAATGAACTTGCATGAAATTAAGGCGAAAACAAGTCGATGAATCTAATGATCATATGGATCCTTTTGAATGTAGAAAAGCAAGTTAGGATGAACAAGTATAGCTAGCAAGGCGGCACATGTATGTAAGGCTTACCTTTTCTTTTATGGCATGTCTTAGAGCCGATAGGCTATGATATAATATGCATTTAGGCAACTCGTCCCTGACTCCTAAGTCTCGTTTATGATTCTAATTTATGTTATATATATATACATAAGCATGTCACATGAATAAATTTTAGTATGATTGAAAAATGAGTAAGTATGAAAAGGCCTTGTACTAAAAGAGTTCGTAAGTACGAATACTCATAACTTCGTATGTTGTCTCGATTTTGGTTCGAAGTGGGCCCACGATTTCCGACCCCTCCCTTATGTATGTCTCATGTATGGCATCCGGTATGTTTAACACTTCGGTTTCCGAAAGTTCCGTATGATTAAATGTTCCTTACTTCGTAAATGATCTCGGATTTTGCGTTTGAAAGTCCATTCGTATGATATGCTTTGACCACCGGATCCGATACGTCCCGGCGTTCGACGCAATAAATTGCAACGTCCGGTAAGGATTGATTTGAAATTTGCTTCGAGCCTCGGATGTCGGTAAGCACATTCGTCGTTGAGTCCGGATTTTTATGCATATGTTTTAACGCACTACTACTGCGCTCGCGCGTGACTCAATGTATCTTTCACCGAGTCCCGGTCAGGGGGCATGTTATGATTTCGTGTGTACGTTACGATACGATTATGATTCACCGAGTCCCGGGCCGGACATGTTCTCGTGCGCATTCCACCGCATTATTCACCGAGTCCCTCGTACTTGCGGGCGGGACACGTTATCCGTATGTATGTATGATTTGATGGTACGGGATGGTGGCCGGATGGCACATTATGATTATTCACCGAGACCCGCAAGAGAGGGCGGGACACGTTATGTACACATGGTATATGCTTCGACATGCATGATTTTGCCTACCGAGTCCCTTAATGAAGGGGTCGGGACACGTTATTTGCATATATGACATCCGATTCTCGCTATACATGATCCTATGCACCGAGTCCCTCATCGAGGGCCGGGACACGCCATACACATATGAGATTTATGACTTTGACATGTATTCTGTATTCTGTCCAACATATGTCATCCACTGAGCCTTCTGTACGTTCTGTACTCTGTCTGATATATGCGCGCATACGTACGGTCCGTATGTTTGTATTCCGTCCGCATGATCTTATCCGAACATTTCCGTATGCTCGTACTTCGGGCCGACATGTGACACCGCATTCACTCGTATTCTCCGTACGTTGCCCCGATTGCGGTCCGCCGGCACATCCGGGTATGCCTTCTCGCACTTCCGATTCTCGTACGTCTCCGTCCGATGTACTTCGTAGCTATGTTTACGACTAAGGTCCCGTCCGTTACCGTATTGCTAAGTTCGATTATGGTTCGTCGATTATTTATGTACTTTAGTTCGATTATGTTTGTTTATAGTTTTTCTCGGCTTTACATACTCGGTACATTTTCCGTACCGACCCCCTATTCCTTCTGGGGTCGCGTTTCATGCCGCGCGTACCCACGATGAGTTGAAGATATTCCAAGATGATTGGTGAGCTCCAATTCCTTCCGGAGCACCGCCGAGTCCGAGTATGTACGTTGTGTTTTCTCGGATGGCATTAGAGACTTTGCGCAGCGTTGTTGTGGATATGATGTGTCGGTCCGTCGGCGGCTCCATCAGCCGATTTGTCAATTTGTGTTATGTACTAAAGTTTGTATAATTACAGATTTTGTCAAACTAGAAAGCTTTATTATGTATTTCATGATTATTTAGTATTGAGTTTTGAAAAAAAAAAATTATGTGTGCGATAGGAGTCTGTGGGTTCGCTCGGCTCCGGGTATGGGGTCGGGTGCCCATCACGTCCCTCGGAAATTGGGGCGTGACAGAGTGGTATCAGAGCCAGGTCGGTCCGAGGGATGTCTCGCAGTCGTGTCCGGTAGGGTCCTCGTTTATAGTGTGAAGCCGCCACATTTATAAACGGGAGACTACGGGGCATTTAGGGATTGTTGACCTTCTTTCGTCATGAGATCGTGCGATAGAGCCCGGTCATAGGAAACCGTGTCCCGCATGTAAGCCTTACATACGGCAGAGGAGATGAATGAGGATATGGAAAGATACGAAGGTGAGTCATGACATATTTGTTCTCATACGAAAACCGAAGCCCTGTACGGCTATGATTCGGCATGACATGATATTATACGACGTAATATGGTCTGATACGAGGTGGTATAATCTGTGAGATGTTGTTGGAAATTGCTCTGGGCAGGTTCGGAATAGTAAGGACGGAAAAGGGTAAAATGGTAATTTTGCGTAAAGGACGTGCTATGGACATGTTTCGGAGTATGTAAGACTTTCACCTCGCCCCGAATCATGTAATAAAGGTCGTACGAGAAAATTTACGCGATCATACCTACCTTAAGGCACCGGAATTTACTAAAGTTTCAAAGTTAAGCGTGCTCAAGCGAGAGCAATCTCATGATGGGTGACCCCGGGAAGTATGAAGAAATTTCATGAATTTGAGTATAAGAGACAAACGAAAATCCGGGTGGCCTAACGGAAATTAAATATGTACGGAATGATTGGAAACCACAACAGGTCATATAGAATGCCACAAAGAGGCCGAGAAGGAACAGAAGTACGTTACGTTTCGGAATTCGGATAGGCTTGAACGGTGTCCGGAAGTATTCTGTGGGTTAGTTGATACTAATGATAATTATGTGCATGTGTATGAATACATACGGTACCCATATGTGGATCGTACTGGTGAGTACATGATTCCCGATCCGCCGTGCTACGGTGTGGGAAACCAATTGATCGAATAAGACAGCACCGAAATTCAAGTGACAACAAAGGTAAAGAGGGTAAGATTTTGGAGGAAAGTAGATAACAAGAATAAAGTGTGTTAAGGAATAAAAATCTGCATGAAATTTGGAAGCTAGGATCTGAGAGAGAATGGGAAATATAAGGGTATGAATAAGTACAAAGGTGTAAGCACGCCCCTAAAAGGGGGGAAGCGAGTGAGAGAAGTGTAACGGTAAGTTAAGAGCAACTGATGCTGTAATATGTTTGATAAGGACGCTTAAGCTACAACGGGGATCCCCCCCCCAAGGTGATTATGGAAGTCCGTAAGACTAGTTGAACATTCGAGGACGAATGTTCTAAAGGGAAGGATGTGACACCTCGCATTTTGAGTCCTCGGATATTTCGAGACAATGGCGGAAAGTTAGGTCAAGGTCACTTTTTGGTTTCGTTGTAAGGCGTAAGTCGTTGGAAAATATTATTAGTATGGAAATAATGAGAAAGATCGAGGGCAAAAATGGAAAATTTGCAAAATGGCATTTTGGTAATTTTGTGGAAAGACGAGGGACAAAATGGTAATTTCGCATTAACTCTAGAAAAGTCATGAAAGGAGGAAATCAAGAGAATTCTAGAAAAAGGAAAAAAATAAAGAAAAAGGAGGGAAATTTCTAGAGGGGCATGTGCCCCTCACATGACTCTTAATATATATATATATATGTGTGTGCTTGTCATCTTTTAAGGAAGAGAGGAAAAGAAAGAAAGAGAAAGAAGTGAAGAAAAAGAAAGAGAAGAGGGCGGCTAAGGGGCTGGCCGAAACCAGCCCTCCAACTTGGTCTTGAAAAATTCGTTGCTTCATGTTTTCTTATCAATTAGAAAGGCCCTTGTCGACATGGAGTGATTGTTGGAAGAGGAAAACTATTCGTTTTGTAAAGGGGAGTTCTAGCCGTGAGTAGGTGTGGCAAGAAAAGGTATGATTCAATTTTATTTTATATGTGTTATGCATGATTTGTGGTTGTTGTGGAATGTGTAAATAAATGAAATTCATGAAGTCATGGTGTAGTAGTGTTGGCCGTGTGCATGGTTTGTTTGAGTAGAAAGGATGAATAAATTTTATTTGGTATTATGATTGTTGTGGTTGTAGATGATTCATACACATTGTAGAATGTGGAATTGGAAGAAATTCATGAAATATGAATTTGTGGGTGTTGGCCGTATGGTCCCCCTTGCATGTGTAGTTGGAAATGAATAAATTATCATTGGTATTTTGGTTGTCGTCGTTGTGAGTTTCATGATGGAAAATGAAGTTTCAATAATCCGAGTTAAAATTATAATCGTATGGGTTTAATCGGAAGAAAGTGTAGTCTGGATATAGTTTCTTGAAATTTCGGAACGAAGTTGTAAATGCACGCATCGTGATGTAGTATGTGAATCTGGAAGAAAGAAATGTACTGTTATGTTTCTATGGAATTTGGATGATGTCGGGCCATGAGGTACATTGGATAGATTATTTTGAATATTGTATGGGTTACTTGAAATGTTTTTAAACCATATGGAAATGGTTGCGGATTGGTAATTGAGCATATGAGCATTGGAATTAAATTGAATGTAAGTAGTATGTTATGGAATTGTAAGAAAAAGATTGGGAATGTTAGAATGTATTTTGGGTTGAAAATTGGCATTATTAATGATAGTTTGGCAAGGTTGAATTCCCGGGATTGTTGATGTTGATTTGGGCCGAGCCATATTCTCGGGATGGTGTATTTACGGAGGAAATGTTGCAAATTTCGGTAGCTTATAAATGAACTTGCATGAAATTAAGGCGAAAACAAGTCGATGAATCTAATGATCATATGGATCCTTTTGAATGTAGAAAAGCAAGTTGGGATGAACAAGTATAGCTAGCAAGGCGGCACAGGTATGTAAGGCTTACCTTTTCTTTTATGGCATGTCTTAGAGCCGATAGGCTATGATATAATATGCATTTGAGGCAACTCTGTCCTTGACTCCTAAGTCTGTTTATGATTCTGATTTATGTTATATATATATACATAAGCATGTCACATGAATAAATTTTAGTATGATTGAAAAATGAGTAAGTATGAAAAGGCCTTGTACTAAAAAGAGTTCTGTAAGTACGAATACTCATAACTTCTGTATGTTGTCTCGATTTTGGTTCGAAGTGGGCCCACGATTTCCGACCCCTCCCTTATGTATGTCTGTATGGCATCTGGTATGTTTAACACTTCGGTTTCCCCGAAAGTTCTGTATGATTAAATGTTCCTTACTTCTGTAAATGATCTCGGATTTTGCGTTTGAAAGTCTGTTCGGTATGATATGCTTTGACCACCGGATCTGATACGTCCCCGGCGTTACGACGCAATAAATTGCAACGTCCGGTAAGGATTGATTTGAAATTTGCTTCGAGCCTCGGATGTCGGTAAGCACATTCGTCCGTTGAGTCCGGATTTTTATGCATATGTTTCGCACTACTCGCCGTGCGTGACTCAATGTATCTTTCACCGAGTCCCGGCCGGGCATGTTATGATTTCGTGTGTACGTTACGATACGATTATGATTCACCGAGTCCCGGGCCGGACATGTTCTCGTGCGCATTCCACTGCATTATTCACCGAGTCCCTCGTACTTGCGGGCCGGGACACGTTATCTGTATGTATGTATGATTTGATGGTACGGGGATGGTGGCCAGGATGGCACATTATGATTATTCACCGAGACCCGCAGTAGAGGGCCGGGACACGTTATGTACACATGGTATATGCTTCTGACATGCATGATTTTGCCTACCGAGTCCCTTAATGAAGGGCCGGGACACGTTATTTGCATATATGACATCTGATTCTGCTATACATGATCCTATTCACCGAGTCCCTCATCGAAGGGCGGGACACGCCATACACATATGAGATTTATGACTTTGACATGTATTCTGTATTCTGTCCAACATATGTCATCCACTGAGCCTTCTGTACGTTCTGTACTCTGTCTGATATATGCCAGTATCTGTACGGTCAGTATGTTTTGTATTCCGTCCGGTACATGATCTTATCCGAACATTCTGTATGCTCTGTACTTCGGCTGACATGTGACACCAGATTCACTCTGTATTCTCTGTACGTTTGCCCCGATTGCGGGTCTGCCGGGTACATCCGGTATGCCTTCTGCACTTCCGATTCTGTCTACGTCTCTGTCCGATGTACTTCTGTAGCTATGTTTACGACTAAGGTCCTGTCCGTTACAGTCTGTATTGCTAAGTTCGATTATGGTTCTGTCAGTTCTATTTATGTACTTTAGTTCTGATTATGTTTGTTTATAGTTTTTCTGGCTTTACATACTCAGTACATTTTCCGTACTGACCCCCTATTCTTCGGGGGCTGCGTTTCATGCCGCGCAGGTACCCACAGATGAGTTGAAGATATTCCAAAGATGATTGGTGAGCTCCAATTCCTTCTGGAGCACTGCTGAGTCAGAGTATGTACGTTGTGTTTTCTCGGATGGCATTAGAGACTTTGCGTACGGTGTTGTGGATATGATGTGTCGGTCTGTCGGCTCCATCAGCCGATTTGTCAATTTGTGTTATGTACTAAAGTTTGTATAATTACAGATTTTGTCAAACTAGAAAGCTTTATTATGTATTTCATGATTATTTAGTATTGAGTTTTGAAAAAAAAATTTATGTGTGCGATAGGAGTCTGTGGGTTCGCTCGGCTCCGGGTATGGGGTCGGGTGCCCATCACGTCCCTCGGAAATTGGGGCGTGACACCATCGATAGGCGGGCGACCATATTTTCTGTGCCCTTTTGCATGCTTTCTATTTTGAAAATAAACATTTGGCATTTTGGAAATGTACTTACTTTCGGTACTCCTGTTTCGAGCGTGACTCAGATTTATTTACTGTATTTTCTGCTTTGCATACTCAGTACATATTTCGTACTGACCCCCTTTCTTCGGGGGCTGCGTTTCATGCCCGCAGGTACGGACGCCCGATTTGGCGATCCGCCGCTTTAGGAGACCTATTCTCGTTTGTGTTGGAGTGCTCCTTTCATCCCGAAGCCTATATCTTGGTATATACTCATTCGTTGCATATGTGTGTGTGTGTTCGGGGGGTACGGCGGGGCCCCCGTCCCGTCATATGATTCGTTGGTTTGTTTAGAGTCCCGTAGATGTATATGTGGGTTATGTGCCTACTATTACGTATGTGTTCGTATGTTATATGTTTTGGGCGAACCTATTCGCCGTGGCAGCCTTGTCGGCTCGCATGTATATATTTTGGGCCGTTGTGCCATTGATAGCCTCGCGGCTTCTATGTATGTGTATGGTTGTGTTTGAGACAGCGTTTGATATTCATATGTGCATAATCCAGGTGTGTGTGATTCGGGTTCGATAAATGCGTTTGGGTGCCCAACTCGGGCACTAGTCACGGCCTACGGGGTTGGGTCGTGACACCAGCCTTGGCCGAACCTCTCCTCTCTTTCTCTTTCATGTTTTTGTTATATCCCGTATTTTGTACATTGGGACAATCCGGGTTAACTATGATAAGTTAGGGACAAGGCCATTCCGGGATACGAAGTCGAGACTTTTGACCTTCGATTTTATTTTAAGACATAAGTTGTTCATGAATTTGTTGGCATGGAACATTTAGGAAAATTTGGGACTAAAAGTATAATATTGAGAAGTTGGGAATTATTGAAAAAAATGGCCCTTTGGCCGTGTGGCTTTGGAATGGTCCCACACATTTTGTGGCCAAATTTAATTGGTCCAACCCATGTGTGGGCCATGGACACTTGTGTGATTCATCTAAGAGCATAAAAGATGACTAATAAGTCATCTCTCTCATTTCCACACTTAGAAAAAAAACAAGAACTTTGGATGAACAAAGAAGGGCCATTCGGCCAAGACCCTCAAAATTCAAGATCAAATTTAGCCATCACAAAATTATTTCTTCCTAGCAAACCTACTAATTGAAGGGTCCTCATTAACGTGGGAGTGTTGTTTGGGTCAAGAAACCGCTCGTTTTCATCCGTTGCTAACCCTAGCCAAGTTGGAAGTTGAGAAGAAAAGTAAGATTTAATCTTATTTTTGTGTGTTATGGATGATGTGTGCATGTTGTGGTATGCAAAAATGGATGAAATTCATGAAATATGGCATGTTGGAGTTGAGCCGTGCATGGCTTGTAGCCGTGGGGATATGTGTGTTGTGTTGAAGTGATGAGTTAAGTTCTATGTAGCATGTTTAATTGTTGTAGTGTGTTGAAATGGATGAGAATCACCAATATATACATGTATGGTGGTGGCCGAATATGGTTCATGTTGTGTGACAAAGAATGAATTAATATTGCTTAGTGTTTTAGTTGTTGTCGTTATGAATTCTATGTTGACGATAAGAGTTTAATGACTCAAGATTGATATTGTAAATGTTGCGGGCTGATTTGGAGGATTATGTGCATTTAATGTAATTTCTATATTTGTGAGAATGACATTGTTAGAATGTGGATTGTTGGAGCAAATCATGATTCGGAAGTTAGGAATGTGTTATGGATGTTGTTCTCGGGTTGGGACAGTTTTCGGGTGAATTGGAGCAATTGTTGGATTGTTGAAAATATTGTATGAATTGTTTAAAATGTTCTTGAATGTTGTTGGTATGGGTTCGGACTAGTATTTGAATGTATAAGCGTTGATGTTGGCTTGAATGTAAGCCGTTGAATTGAATATAATGAATGTTGTTGGATTATGTAGAAAGAGTATTTAATGTTAGAATGCGTATTGAATTGATTATTGATGTTGCTAGTATGATTGGTGGTGTTGTTGTTGTCGAATTTGGCCGAGTTGAATTCTCGGGGTTGTGCATTTACAGGGGAAATGCTGCCCAAATTTTTGTAGAATTTAGTGTTCGTTTGGAAATGAACTCCTAAATGCCTATAGTAATGTTGGTATTTAATGATGTTATGTAGATCTTGTGGAGTCCGAGACATAGGCTTGATTTGGATTACCTTTGAGAGCGATCGAGGTATGTAAAGCTCAACCCTTCCTTCTTTTGGCATGCCTTAGTTATAAATAGGCTATGACACGAGCCTCGAGGAAACTCTATTCTCGCGATCCGAGCATGTCTATGATTCTTATTTGTTTCTTGGTATTCGTATGCTTGATGTGAGGAAATATTGGCTCTTATGTCTTTGGAATATTTGATTTTCAAATGTTGCATAAACAGTTTTGTTTTTAAAGAGTTCCGTAACTACGAACTGCCGTAACTTTCACAGAAAGGCTCGGATTGCCTCGATATGTTCGTAGGAGCTTTTATGGCACATGATGACTATGTTTTCCATAGGCGGGCCCGACTTGGGTCGACACCCATCCGTGGGCCCCGCGACTTTCCTTTATGTACTTCTGATGACTTTTGAAAGAATATGATATGACTATTATTCCGATTTCAAGTACGATCCGTTACTTATTTTTGAGTTTATGATAATGATTTTATGCATATGGTTACTCACTACTCTGCTCGTGCAAATGGTTATTGCATCTTTCGCCGAGTCCCGGGCCGGTTATGTATCGTGCGCACTATGTGATATTCTGGAGTATGATGTGTCCGGTTCGCCGAGCTCCTCTGCTATTGGGCCGGGTACCGTGTATATTTGGTGTTATGATGTGTCCGGTTCGCCGAGCCCCTCCGCTATAGGGCCGGGTACCGTGTATATGTGATATTGTCCACTGGATTTTTGATCGCGGTATGTCGGGTTTCGGAGATATGAAATTGTCACGACCCGACCTACGGGCCGCGACGGGTACCCGGGGCTGACCACCGAGCATCCCTCTCTCTATTGCTTAACCTGTCTTTATTCATTTCTCTTATCGTTTATAATCATAGAAAATAACTTTCATATAGAACATACTCACTTATTTAACGTAGGCCCTTTGGGCTGTCAAAATAATAATAATGTACATAGGCTTTCATTTGCATAATGACTATGGGACCATACTACCCACACATACGTATCTACGAGCCTCTACCGGGATACTTGACATATGGACGGGACAGGACCCCGCCGTGCCCAAAATACATGTACACAAAATGATGTCTCGAAATAGCACCTCCGAAATAAAGGAGGGCTTCTGTAACTCCGCTGATGGCTACTGTAAATCGGCACCGTCTCCCCCTTCTACCTGTGGGCATGAACACAGCGTCCAAAGAAAAGGACGTCAGTACGAATATTGTACTGAGTATGTAAAGCATGAGCAGTAATGATGGAGAAACATAACGGTAATGTATGCAATAACATAAGATGGGAGACATTAACGTTCTCTTCGTAGTACTTACCTGCTTTCCATAGGGATGCTCCATGTTCTATTTCGTGCTCGTGTACATACATTCATATCTTTCACTTACTTACCTTTCGTATCTAGTCTCCTGTCATACTTGTTATGTCCCGCGTTTTTGCATAATTTGGAAATCATGAGAATAATTAAGACTTGTGTGTTACAAGGCAAGGATTTGATTTTTGTTATTATGCTTATGTCATTTATGAAATTATTGGTGTAAGGACATCGGGTAAGGCCGAGGGCAAACTTGAAATTTTGGAAATTAGTTTCGGAAATTACAAATCGAGTGTTCAACGAATTGGGCCAAGAAAAAAATTGGAAGAAAAATTGGGCCCAAGATCTAGGGGTGGCCGGCCAAAGGCTTGGCCCAAGCCCCATTTTAAGTGGTCATGTGATTATCACATGACCCTTGATCAAGATATATATCCATGTGGTCTTTAGAATTTTCAAGAAACATAGCATAAAACAAAAAAAAATTAGAAAGCACCTCAAGGACCTCTCGGCCGAACCCCATAGGAAAAAAAAAAAAAAAAAAAACAATAATTTTCCTAGCCTTGTGTTGATTCTAAAAATCTTGTTCTTCTCATATTTGTAGTAAGTTCAAGACGCTCTCTAACGTGATACAATTAGTTCGGTGAAAGAGCGACGTTTGCGGCGAATTGGAATTTCAAGAAAAGGTAAAGATTTTGCCATTTTTGTGTTATGGAATTTGTATGAATATTATAAGGATTGAGAATAGACGAGAATTCCGTAGTTTTGGAGTGTGTGTGTGCAACCGTGTGTGTGTGTGTGTGTGTGATGAGGTGGCCGTGAGCCATGGTTGTGGTGAAGGAGGTGAATTATGTTTTATTTAGCTTGCTAATCGCATCGTTGTGTCATTTATAACTCAAATGAATGTTTAATGAGTTGAATTGGCATTAAAGTTGGTTGTATGGCGATATGGGAAATTATGTGAATTTTTCATAATTTTTATATAATTGTAGAAATGAAATTCTAAATGTGAATTATAGTCGTCGTTAATGAATTTGGATGAAAATAATGCGAGTTGGTGGTTTGTCGCCTTTGTTGAAGCTTTGGATAGAATATGGAATTCGACGGCATACTTGAATTCATGTGCATCGTTCGGAATATTATTGGGATGTATTTGAATAACTTCGAATAAGTAAATGAATATGGTAATGTTGATATTTGTTCGATATTGTGAAGTTCGGACGGAAGTTGTTAGATTATGTAGAAAGAAAGAATGTTGACGTTAGAGTGAATTTGTTATAACTTGTGATGTTTGAGATATTGTGAGTTGTTGTTGTTGTTGTATAGGAGCCGAGCTAAGTCTCGGGGTGTCATATATATAGGGGAGGAGTCTTTGCCGAAATTCCGGTAGACAAAAACAAAGTTAAATGAACTCTTAAGCCTTAAGATTCCTAATTGGTAACTTTGACCATTTGCAGATTTTGAGCGAAACGGGACTTGAGTTTTGGGCGAGCATAAGACGTATCTAAGGTATGTAAAGCTCCTCACTCCTTCATTTGGCATGTCTTAGTATGTTCGGTTAATATCGGGACCCCGGGGGCAATTCTGCTCCTCGAAATCCGGTCTATAAAATGGCTACTATTCATTCAATTCAATTGAAGCCTAGTGACTCTATTTTGGCTAGAAAGCAATCAAACGTCCGAAACCTACGTAAGGGTGATCAGTTTACTTTGAAATCTTTATGTATGATCTTATAGACTCTAAACGTCCGTAAATTATGGTTGCCACCTCGACTTGACCCGAGGTGGGCCCGCTAACCCCGAGATGCCTTATTTGTCCTACCAGGATCTCTCTTTGGATAAGCTTCGATAAAGAATCTTCGATTTTGTAATTGTCCCTTATGAAATAATATTTTGAACCCTATGAAATACTAGGCTATATTTTGGAGCCATACGTACCACTTTGGAAATATTTGGGAAATAAACTTTCGTACTAATTAATTATTTGACCATTTTGGTTAACGAATTAACTTATGAAGTAACCAAGTTTTGAAAGGCTATTTTGACATACAATTGCATTGTTTGCTCACGACTCCGCTCGTGCCTTATTATGACTTCGTTCACCGGTTCCCGGGCCGGCTTTGTAATCGTGCGCCTTACGATAAATTCGGCAGTATGTTGTGTTTCGGTTTCCGAGACCTCGCCATAGGGCCGGTTACCGTATATGGAGTTATGTTGTGATATGGCAGATGATATGATTTGTTTTGTTGACGCGGTATGTCGCGATATGTTATGTGTGATATGATATGTTTGGGGTTTGTACGGAGATTTGAAACCTTCTGGAGTATGCTGTGTTGTGGCACCAGTGTCGGGTGGTAGCCACATTTCCTGAGCGTTATGCACGATTTCGTTTGTACTATTTGCATATGTTTTTGTTCGGGTTTGATATTTGATTCGGTATTTTCTCCTTATACTCACATTTCACTGCGGTTTGGATTTCGTACTTTATGCTTTACATACTCAGTACTTCTTTCGTACTGACCCCCTTTCTTCGGGGGCTGCGTTTCATGCCCGCAGGTACAGACGTTGGTGATCCTCCGCTGTAGGCCACACCTTCTGCTATATTGGGTTGCTCCTTTAATCCGGAGCGTACATTTTGGTATATATCTTTGCCATGTATATTCTTATGTATATTTGGACTATTTGGGTACGGCGGGGCCCTGTCCCGTCATATGATTACTACGTACGTACGTAGGTCCGTGGACATATTTTGT
This sequence comes from Lycium ferocissimum, assembly GCF_029784015.1. Classification (NCBI taxonomy): domain Eukaryota; kingdom Viridiplantae; phylum Streptophyta; class Magnoliopsida; order Solanales; family Solanaceae; genus Lycium; species Lycium ferocissimum. The sequence continues at coordinate 13,525 of NW_026713337.1, read as the reverse complement.
GGGGTGTGCCTACTTCCGTATGATTTGTGTTTGTATACGGTGTGTTGGGCGATCCCATTCGCCGCGGCGGCCGGTCCGCATATGTATATATGATATTTGGTTGGCCCTGTGTGGCCTTTGTTGGTATTTTTACGTGCGCAGGGTTATTTTGGATAGTCCAGAAAACAAAGGAAACTCTGCCGAAATTTTTCTGGAAATTATCTAAGTTTGAAACATAGCCTTGTCGGCTTCTGTTATATGCTTGTACGCGTTCGTTATGCTTTGAGATAGTGTTTGATAGATATGTTTGGGTGCCCAGATCGGGCACTAGTCACGGCCTACGGGGTTGGGTCGTGACAAAAGTGGTATCAGAGCGGTTTGTCCTCGGAGTGTCCACAGATCGTGTCTCGTAGAGTCTTATTTATCGGTGTGTTGTGCACCACATCTATAAACAGGAGGCTACAGGACATTTAGGGTGTTACCTTTCTTTGAATCTTAGATCGTGCGTTAGAGCTGTGTTATTAGGATGACTCCTTTCTGATCAATTGTTATGTTTTTCAGAGATGCCTCCGAAGAAGACGACGGCTGCCCAGAAGGGCAAGGCGAAGGCGGATGAGACTAGTCGGGCGCCGAGGGTTACACGGGCTCGTGCGCAGACTAGACCTGGTATTGTTGTTATATCCGGCATTTTTGCATATTTGGAAAACTTGAACATAATTTTGGTTTGTGAGAAATAAGGCCAAAATTTGGATTTTCTTAGTAAGTGTATGCCGGTTATGGAAATTTGAACGTGAAAACGCCGGATAAGGCCTAAGGACAAATTTGGAAATTTGGAAAATTGTTTCGGGAATTTTGAAACAAGAATCCTAGCTTATTGGGCCAAGAAAATAAAATGGAAATTAAGGCCCAAGCCACTTAGGTGGCCGGCCAACATGCCATGGCCCAAGTCCATGGCATGTGATGGTCACATGATGTTTAATGAGAAGGGAGCAATTATATATATGCATGGACCATGCTAGAAATTTCAAGAAAAACCAAAGAAAAATCAAGAAAAAGAAAGAGGAGCAATTCGGCCCCAAGGAGGAGGAAGAGAGAAAAAGAAAAGAAAATTTTTCTAGCCCTTCAATCCTAGTCCAAAAATTGTAATTTTGATATATTTGTAGTGAGCTTAAGGTGCTCTTTATTGTGGTATAATTTTCAAGACAAGGAAGTGGTTTCTTTGGCAAGAAGAATTTGTTGGAAAAAGGTAAGGATTCTATGTTTTCTTTTATGATATGGAAGATTATGAATGTTAGAATAAGTGGAGTTGCATGGAAATTGTGATTTAGAAGTGTAGCCGTGTAGTGTGTATGTTGTGTTGGAGCCGTGTATATGCATGGTTTTGCCTGAGAAATGTGTGGAATATTATTGTGTAATTTAGTTGTAGTTATGGTGTAATCTATATTGGAAATGAAAGTAGAATGAATTTGATTGAATTGGAAAAATTTGGAGGTTGGCCGTGACTATGGGAAGGTATAAAATGGTGAGGAATTGTGTTGTTTAATGTGTTAGTTGTGTGGTTATGATCCTTGTATTGTAAGTGTAAGAAAAAAATGATGTAAGTTTGTATGGAAATGGAATGTAGAAGTTTATGTTGATTTAGTATGAATTTATGAAATAATGGGAATGAAATGTTTAAGGGTAAAATATGATTAAGGTTGATGAATTTGGATGTTGGAAATGTGTTATGAACTTGTATGTTAAAGATTGGAAGAATTGAATAAATTGTGGTTTTGGTGGAAAGTTTACATGTTTTGTATACTTTATGTATATCTTGTATATGTGTGGTAGAAACGTTATGATATATTTCCGAATGGAACTATAATGAGTTTGGTTAGTATGTTGAGATTGAATTGGAAATATGAAGTTGAAAATGGAAGTTATGACATTATGTTGGAAAAATGACCAAACGGCCATATTGTGTTGTTGTGTTTGTTGGTGTTGTTGTTGGTTTGTTGTTGGGTATTACGAGCCGAGCCGAGTCTCGGGGATGTCATAATTATAGGGGAAGTCTTTGCCGAAATTTCGGTAGCCAAGTATGACCCTAAGATTGAAATGTTAGTTTGCATGAATAGTAATTGGTAAGAATGACCATTTGCGGTTTTTGGACGAAACGGAATTGAGATTGGACGCGCGTAAGGCGAAATCCAGGTATGTAAAGCCTTCCCTATCTTTCTTTGGCATGTTCTGAGTCTGACAGGCTTGACAGCGAGCCTCGATGACATTTCTGCTTCTCGTAATCCGAGATTGAATTTAGCGCAAAATCCGTCAGTAAGACTGAACCCTTTTCTTCTAAAATTGACCCATAAGTATGTAACCTCCATAAATGGAGTCGAAACGTTCTAAAATGATTATGGACGGTTATGTAAGGTGTATTATCTATAATTTATGTACTTTATTAAGGTTGGGTCCGAGGTGGGCCCACAATACCCTGATACTCCCGGTATGACTCAGATTGGTCTATTTCTGTCCGTTCTTCATAAGTAGCTCTTAATTATGTTCTGTCCGCAAACTAATGAGCATTATGACTATCTATCTTACCTTGACATTAGTCTGACATCTGGAACGTTTCTGGACACTCTGTTCTGATATAATCTGATTATTCTGATCTGCTCTGTTTCCTGGACTATTTCAGTTTTATTCAGTCTGTCTGTCGGTCAGTATGTATATGGTTTCGCATTTGTCTGTTCGTGGATGCCTCAATGGTTCCTTCACTGCGCCCGGGCCAGGTTCTGTGATTCGTGCACCTCATTGCATTGTTCACCGCGTCCCTCGGATTGTGCGGGCCGGGATCTGTCTGTATTTGATATGGTCTGATATGACCTGCTATGATCTGATTATGTGATGTTACGGGGATGGCGGCCAGGATGGCATATGATTTGATTACTGTCGTCCACCGCGTCCCGTACTACGAGGGCCGGGTTACGTTACCGCGTCCCTTATAAAAGGCGGATCCGTCCGTATGTGAAAGTGATCTGATGTGTACGTACGAAAGAGATCCGATATGTCCGTCTGTATGTAATTATGACTCGCATGCATGGTTCTCGTCCGTTCGCCCGTATGTCCGATCCGGATTATGATTTTGTCCGTTCGCCCGTATGTCCGATTCGGATCATGATTCTCGTCCGGCTCATTTCGGAAATCGATTCGGGCTCGATTCCGTCCGTCATACATCCGAGCTCCGATTCCATCCGAGATTCTCGTCCGTATGCTCGTAAGCCCGACTCCGCTTATAAATCGTCCGTATGCACCGTAAGTCCGATTCCGCTCATGAGTCCGTCCGTACACGCGGTAAGTCTGACTCTGTTACGAATCCGATTCTGCCTCTCGCTCTATTTCTGTGTTGCCGTCTGTTCCGGTTTTACATATTTAATTCTGATTATTACGATCATTTATAATTTGTTTCCGCTTTACATACTCGGTACATCTTCGTACTGACCCCCTGTTCTTCGGGGGCTGTGTTACATGCCCACAGGTACGGACGCATCGGCATAGGATATCGGTCTGCTTAGTCTGTTGACGAGCTCCCTTTGATCCGGAGCCGATACTTTTGGTATATATACTTTGTTTTCGTTTGCTATGTATATATGTCCATTTGGGTACGGCGGGGCCCCGTCCCGTCTTCTCGCTCGTTTCGTATGTTAGAGGTCCGTGACATATCCGTGAGATATGGGTTATCACCGTGCGGGTAGGTATGTGTGATATGCGACTCGTCTTATATACTGGCCCTAACGGCTTCTGTACAGGTTTCAGTATGTGTATGTATGTATGTATGTTTGTGCGACACGCCTTATGTCAGTATGGATTTATGTATGTCTGAATGGATTAACTATTAGTATGTCGGATCTGATAAGTAGGTACGTATGGGTGTCCAAGTAGGACACCAGTCACGGCCCACGGGGTTGGGTCGTGACAAAAGTGGTATCAGAGCGGTCGGTTCTCGGAGTGTCTGCAGGCCGTGTCTAGTAGAGTCTTGTTTATGGGTGTGTTGGGCCCCACATCTATAAACGGGAGGCTACAGGGCATTTAGGATGTTATGTTACCCTTTCTTGGACTCTTAGATCGTGCAATAGAGCCATGTTGTTAGGATGGTTCTTCCCAATGAATTGCTGTGTCTACAGCAAAGCTCCGAAAAGAGCATTCGCGTCAGTATTTTGGGAAACTATTTCTGACCCTCTCTCTGCAGGTGATTGTAGGACAAGTATGAAGAGGGCAGCTTCTGATGAGGGGGATGGGGGTGCCAAGAAGGCCCCCAAGATGTCACCGGGCCGAGTAGGCAGGGCCCCAGTTACTCTATCGAGACAGATCCTTCGGAGGATCCTACGGAGGACAGCTATGATACCGATCCTTCGGAGGATCCAGCGATGATTCCTCCGGAGATGTTGACCCCCAGAGCAGAGGATTCCGCGGAGGGCGGCTACGAGACGCACCCTTCGAGGATCCCGTGGCGACCCCTCCGCAGTCCGCGACCCCCGGTGAGGAGGATCCGTCGAGTACGAGGCGAGAGGCACCGGGAGAGGAGCTCCCCGACATCGTGCCAGCCGCTCCTATGATGGAGCATTATGTTCCGCCAGCCTCGTCAGTGAGCGTCACATCGTATTCCAGCCCTTTATCCTGGTCATCGGTGAACCAGGAGTCGTCGGACTACTTATATTCTTCGGACTCAGACGAGGAGGATAGCGAGGAGGAGTACCCTTCGCTTTATAGCCTGCTAGACCAGGCTGGAGATAGTTCGTCCTCAGGTATATAAGTGTTTATTGAGTATTTTATGAGTATATGAGTTTTCTGGAATTCCTTCTGTATGTGATTTTTGTAAAACATTAGTCGGTGACAGTAGGGACGACTGAGATGTCCCCGCTATAAGTATAAATCTATGAATCCCGAGTGGAGAATAAATTGTGAGTACAACTGAAGTAGGTATTGAGGAACCCGAAAGGGCAATATGGTAATTGTGTAATTTGGACCGGGGTGGGACCCGCTACGAAAGATTCGAAAAATTTATTAAGGTGCTGAACTGCCCTAAACTACGTGGCAAAGATCGTGTGGGGCAATGGACGCAGTGATATTTCTGATAATGCATCAGAATGTATAAAAGTTTCGAAGTTAAGCGTGCTAAGGCCAGGGTAGTTCTGGGATGGGTGACCCCCCTGGGAAGTATATCAAGAATTTTTCATAAATATGGATATGGAGGCTAAATGAGAATCTGGGATAACTTAAGTGGAATTTGAGTATGTGAAGTGATTAGAGATTCTAAAAAGACAGTTCGACTATGGTCGCGATTCTGTACGCTATATTTCTGCACCCCTGCTTTCGGTGAAGTTCTGTTTACTACACTCCTGTGCTTCTGAATCTGATTATGTTCCGGTTTAACATCCCTCTGTATGTCCGATTCTGATCATAATCCTGTCCGTTATACTTCGGTACGTCTGATTCTGATCTCAAATCTGTCTGATAAATTTCTGTACATCTGACTCTGATACGAATCTGTCTGATATATTTCTGTATGTCCGCCTCTGATTACGAATCTGTCTGGCATACGTCTGTACATCTGACCTTGACTGCGAATCTGTCTGGTATATATGCCTATACGTCTGACTTGATCTCAGATCTGTTCGATAAATTCCCCCCTGTGTCTGACTCTAATTACAAATCCGTCTGATATACCTCTGTATGTCTGGCTCTGATTTTGAGACCGCTTAAGACGACGTTGGCTTATGCTTCTGTCTGTTGCACCTCTGTACTTCTGACTCCGGATATGGCCCCGTCTGACGTCCGTTTGATCCTTTGGTTCTGGTTAAGATTCTGCCCGCCGTATATCCGATTTGAGACGGTACGAACAGCCCTAATGCGGTGATATTGAAGAAAGATGGATGAAGTGGGAAAATAAAGGCCGTTATAAATTCTCCGATCAAGTGCAAGTATGTAAATGGTCTGTAGACCTCCCCTGCTCATTCTGATCTGCTACAAGGTTGAATTAACATTCGAGGACGAATGTTTTAAAAGGGGGGGAGGATGTTATATCCGGCATTTTTGCATATTTGGAAAACTTGAACATAATTTTGGTTTGTGAGAAATAAGGCCAAAATTTGGATTTTCTTAGTAAGTGTATGCCGGTTATGGAAATTTGAACGTGAAAACGCCGGATAAGGCCTAAGGACAAATTTGGAAATTTGGAAAATTGTTTCGGGAATTTTGAAACAAGAATCCTAGCTTATTGGGCCAAGAAAATAAAATGGAAATTAAGGCCCAAGCCACTAGAGGTGGTCAAGCCAACATGCCATGGCCCAAGTCCATGGCATGTGATGGTCACATGATGTTTAATGAGAAGGGAGCAATTATATATATGCATGGACCATGCTAGAAATTTCAAGAAAAACCAAAGAAAAATCAAGAAAAAGAAAGAGGAGCAATTCGGCCCCAAGGAGGAGGAAGAGAGAAAAAGAAAAGAAAATTTTTCTAGCCCTTCAATCCTAGTCCAAAAATTGTAATTTTGATATATTTGTAGTGAGCTTAAGGTGCTCTTTATTGTGGTATAATTTTCAAGACAAGGAAGTGGTTTCTTTGGCAAGAAGAATTTGTTGGAAAAAGGTAAGGATTCTATGTTTTCTTTTATGATATGGAAGATTATGAATGTTAGAATAAGTGGAGTTGCATGGAAATTGTGATTTAGAAGTGTAGCCGTGTAGTGTGTATGTTGTGTTGGAGCCGTGTATATGCATGGTTTTGCCTGAGAAATGTGTGGAATATTATTGTGTAATTTAGTTGTAGTTATGGTGTAATCTATATTGGAAATGAAAGTAGAATGAATTTGATTGAATTGGAAAAATTTGGAGGTTGGCCGTGACTATGGGAAGGTATAAAATGGTGAGGAATTGTGTTGTTTAATGTGTTAGTTGTGTGGTTATGATCCTTGTATTGTAAGTGTAAGAAAAAAATGATGTAAGTTTGTATGGAAATGGAATGTAGAAGTTTATGTTGATTTAGTATGAATTTATGAAATAATGGGAATGAAATGTTTAAGGGTAAAATATGATTAAGGTTGATGAATTTGGATGTTGGAAATGTGTTATGAACTTGTATGTTAAAGATTGGAAGAATTGAATAAATTGTGGTTTTGGTGGAAAGTTTACATGTTTTGTATACTTTATGTATATCTTGTATATGTGTGGTAGAAACGTTATGATATATTTCCGAATGGAACTATAATGAGTTTGGTTAGTATGTTGAGATTGAATTGGAAATATGAAGTTGAAAATGGAAGTTATGACATTATGTTGGAAAAATGACCAAACAGGCCATATTGTGTTCTGTTGTGTTTGTTGGTGTTGTTGTTGGTTTGTTGTTGGGTATTCTGAGCCGAGCTGAGTCTCGGGGATGTCATAATTATAGGGGAAGTGCTTTGCGAAATTTCGGTAGCCAAGTATGACCCTAAGATTGAAATGTTAGTTTGCATGAATAGTAATTGGTAAGAATGACCATTTGCGGCTTTTGGACGAAACGGGAATTGAGATTGGACGCGCGTAAGGCGAAATCCGGTATGTAAAGCCTTCCCTATCTTTCTTTGGCATGTTACGAGTCTGACAGGCTTGACAGCGAGCCTCGATGACATTTCTGCTTCTCGTAATCCGAGATTGAATTTAGCGCAAAATCCGTCAGTAAGACTGAACCCTTTTCTTCTAAAATTGACCCATAAGTATGTAATCTCCATAAATGGAGTCGAAACGTTCTAAAATGATTATGGACGGTTCTGTAAGGTGTATTATCTATAATTTATGTACTTAATTAAGGTTGGGTCCGAGGTGGGCCCACAATACCCTGATACTCCCGGTATGACTCAGATTGGTCTATTTCTGTCCGTTCTTCATAAGTAGCTCTTAATTATGTTCTGTCCGCAAACTAATGAGCATTATGACTATCTATCTGTACCTTGACATTAGTCTGACATCTGGAACGTTTCTGGACACTCTGTTCTGATATAATCTGATTATTCTGATCTGCTCTGTTTCCTGGACTATTTCAGTTTTATTCAGTCTGTCTGTCGGTCAGTATGTATATGGTTTCGCATTTGTCTGTTCGTGGATGCCTCAATGGTTCCTTCACTGCGCCCGGGCCAGGTTCTGTGATTCGTGCACCTCATTGCATTGTTCACCGCGTCCCTCGGATTGTGCGGGCCGGGATCTCGTCCGTATTTGATATGGTCCGATATGACCGCTATGATCCGATTATGTGATGTTACGGGGATGGCGGCCGGGATGGCATATGATTTGATTAAATTCGTCCACCGCGTCCCGTACTACGAGGGCCGGGTTCGTTACCGCGTCCCTTATAAAAGGGCCGGGATCTGTCGTATGTGAAAGTGATCTGTGTGTCGAAAGAGATCCGATATGTCCGTCCGTATGTAATTATGACTCGCATGCATGGTTACGTCCGTTCGCCCGTATGTCCGATCTGGATTATGATTTTGTCTGTTCAGTTCTGTATGTCTGATTCGGATCATGATTCTGTCCGGCTCATTTCTGGAAATCTGATTCGGGCTCTGATTCTGTCTGTCATACATCTGAGCTCCGATTCCATCTGAGATTCTGTCTGTATGCTCTGTAAGCCTGACTCCGCTTATAAATCTGTCTGTATGCACTGTAAGTCTGATTCCGCTCATGAGTCCGTCTGTACACGCGGTAAGTCTGACTCTGTTACGAATCCGATTCTGTCTGCTCTATTTCTGTGTTGCCGTCTGTTCCGGTTTTACATATTTAATTCTGATTATTACGATCATTTATAATTTGTTTCCGCTTTACATACTCGGTACATCTTCGTACTGACCCCCTGTTCTTCGGGGGCTGTGTTACATGCCCACGTGCACGGACGCATCGGCATAGGATATCGTCTGCGTCGTTGACGAGCTCCCTTTGATCCGAGGGCGATACTTTTGGTATATATACTTTGTTTTCTCGTTTGCTATGTATATATGTCCATTTGGGTACGGCGGGCCCCGTCCCGTCTTCTAATCGTCGTTCTGTATGTTAGAGGTCTGCAGACATATCTGTGAGATATGGGTTATCACTGTCTGGGTAGGTATGTGTGATATGCGACTCTGTCTTATATACTGGCCCTAACGGCTTCTGTACAGGTTTCAGTATGTGTATGTATGTATGTATGTTTGTGCGACACGCCTTATGTCAGTATGGATTTATGTATGTCTGAATGGATTAACTATTAGTATGTCGGATCTGATAAGTAGGTACGTATGGGTGTCCAAGTAGGACACCAGTCACGGCCCACGGGGTTGGGTCGTGACAATTGTGCTACATTCAGAGGGTTCAGCCACTCCACCACCCAGGGAGGCTGGAGTAGGTCCCTCGGCCGGCTCCGGTTATGCGGCGCTCGTGCCTCCCCAGCTCCCCAGCCCGGGGTAGAGGATAGGACACTGAGGGAGGCCGTACAGTTATTGACGACGCTGGTGGCAGGTCAGGCTCAGGGACGCAGGCCGCGAGGTGACGATGATGACAGACATGAGAGTCTGAGGGTCCGCGATTTTCTGACATGCAGTCCTCCAGAGTTTTCGGGTCTAAGCCCGAGGAGGACCCCTATGACTTTATCAGGCAGATGCAGCGCTCGTTGAGATTGGCCAGGGCTTCAACGACTGAGTCTGTCGAGTTAGCTTCACACAGATTGCGGGATGTCGCCCTTATTTGGTATGAGTCCTGGGAGCTATCCCCGGGGTGAGGGCGCCGCCCGGCCTACTTGGGCCGAGTTCGAGGCCGCCTTTCTTCGCCACTTTTGCCCCCGAGTTGCGGAGGGCGAGGGTTGACAGGTTTCCGCATATACGACGAGGGGGGCGAGTGTTCGTGAGTATAATATGGAGTTTAATTCTCTTCGGCTCGATATGCACCCGGCTCTAGCGGCGAGATATGGCCGATCGGATGCACCGCTATGCGTCAGGGTTGGATCGTTATTTAGTTGACAGATTGCATGGCTATGGCGTCCCGACTGATATGGATATCGCCCGAATACAGGCTTATGCTCAGGGGGTGGAGGACCGGCATCGGCAGATCAGTCCTTCAGAGATCGTGACAGGAGGCCGCCCAAGAGGGCCAGATTTACCGGGTATTCTGGAGATTCCAGAGGCGGGCAGCCTCAGTCACAGCGATCAGACAGATATCCTCCTCCGTCAGGCCGGGGTACACAGTCCACCGGTAGGCGATTTGATGGTGCAGGGCCTTCTGGAGCCGGCCAGAGTTCCAGAGCACAGGGTTCACAGATGACTGGAGGTGTCACGACCCAACTAGGGGCCGCGACGAGTACCCGATACTTGTACCGGGCACCCCCTGTCATATGTCTTGTTCTTATTACTAAGTGGGCCGTATGAACACTAGCATTTTTTTTTTCATAACATCGCCGATAGTAGCATACATGTAAACGAGTAGGGATTAACTGTACTGATATATTACACGGCGACAAAGACAACTAGGCTGTGGAACATCTACCTGTACATATCTGTCTACGAGCCTCTAAACAAAATACATGTAATTACAAGTATGCTGTCTTTGCGGTGTCCAAATATATACATAAAAGTAGTACCCAAAATAGAAGCTCCGAAACAACCGGGAGCGCCTCGATGTACACCGAAAAAGCTCCTAGGGTCAATCCCATCAACCCGTCGACTTCAAGTGGCGAGACGCAGCCCCCGAAGAAAAGGGGTCAGTACGAGCAGTGTACCGAGTATGTAAGCCATGGAAATAATATAATGAAACATGTAACATATGAGCAATACCAACATGTGAGACCAGAGATCATATGACGGTATAAAAGGATAATCCAGTACTGTAAGTGCCTTTCGGCGGATGTCATGCTTGCTTATACATACTTTTGTTCAAAACATTTCGTATCATATACATGTGAAAATAACAAGTCATGTCGCCGAAATACGTCGGCTTCCCACATGTGTCCCGCGTCCGGCATCCCGCGTCCGGGATGGAATTACGCCACCACTGTGGCAATGCGTCTATAGCGCAACATGTATCCATTCCCCAAAATTCCCCATTTTCATATACGTATCATATACATGTCATATACATATCATATAAGCAGATGCATAAGAACCCAAAGAAAGTCATGTGTCTATCGGGGTGACGTAAGGTCGGTAGCCCCCGATTACCTTATGGAATAACCACGGTCGCTTCGTCTCACCTTGAAAGAACAAACATTATAAGACGAGACTAGCAATGAATAACAACACCACAAGAAAACTTAAAACAGGATTATAAAGTTTCAATAAAATAAGTGATGGGAATCCGGTGTGCACGTATATCGAGACTCGAGTGACAAACATGAAAACACGGTCATTATGTCCCATTGGGTCATCCACGAAGGTTTCAAGACATTTCAATTTCATTTCCAAGGTTTCGGACGTTTGAACATCATTTTACCTTAAAGCACAAGTTTTGGGTTCAATTCTACTGAATGAATAGTGAATAAATTTAGGTGTCGTTTCCGAGGGGGTGGGACTGCTCTCGAGGGTCGGATTTTGACCTGTACTAACTAGGACATGCCAAATGAAGGAGAGGTAGGCTTCACATACCTTTTCCGCTTTGCTCACGTCTCCAAACTCAAGCTCCAAGTTCGCCAAAATCTACAAATTGGTCATGTTTACCAATTGTTAATCTTAACCAATACTTGCCCATAAACAAAATTTGGGCAGCATTTCCCCTATACGTATAGCATCCCCGAGATTCATACTCGGCTAAAACAACAACAACCATACCAACAACAATATAAACAACATCAACAATCGACTAAAAACGCATTCTAGCGCAAATAGTCTTATTTTCCAAATAATCCAACAACTCCAAATCCAACTTTACACTTATAATCCAATATCAATACGTTCATATTCACATACTAATTTAAGATCATTCAAACATAAACCGAGAACATTTCAAGCTATATATCCAATATTCAACAATTCCACAATTTTCATATTCAATTCAAGTGACATTATAACAACTCAATCAACATACTACTTCCTTCAAAACCTTCCAACTCCAATAAGAACATTATACTTCATATGTCAACAACACCATACTAACAACATTATCTTTCATACATACAAGAACATGATATTCAATTTAAATACTCCAACCACAAGTCTCCGACTTCTACAACTTCATAAGATTATTATGTATTCATTCGCAACATAATATCTACAACACAACAACAACCAAAATATGCTAAACAAAAATTGATTCTTCACCCCTACACCTATGCACCTATTCGGCCAACCCTCCATATTCATGTTTTTCCATATTTTCCATACATTATGACAACAACCAACACACCACATAACACCATACAACACAACACACACACACACACGGCTTGCTTCTTGCAAGTCACGGCCACACACACACATACTTCCAACACATGAATTTCATCCATTTCCATGCACACAACATACTCTACAACATGCATAAACACTCATAACATACAAAAGAGGAATTAAACCTTACCTTTTCCTCAACTTCCTCACTTGACTCAAGTTGGGAACTTGTATGAATATAAGTTCTTCTTGTTCCACCAACCACTTCAACTTACTAAGAACCTTTCATGGGATTGTTTGGCTATGAAGAACAAGTTGGGAATTCTCTTTTTTTTTTTTTTTTTTTTTTTTTTCGGTTTTCTCTCTTTTTTTCTCTAGGGCCGAATGGCCAAGCTTTTGTTTCTCCTCTTTCTTGCTTGTTCTTTGTTTCTTGAACACTCTAGGGAATTAAGATGAATTAGTCATCTTTTCCCATATATATATGTATAGCCCCTTCCAATAGAAATTGAACTTATAGCCCCTAGCTTGGCTTAATTTTATTTGGCCAAATGTTGCAAGTGGGGCCCATGGCCAAATGGCCTCTTTCATGAAAATTCTAGCAAATTTCATCTTTTTCATGAAAATATTCTTCCTTAGTTCCAAATTTGCCCCTAGCCCTTCTCCGTATTTCCATGAGTTGTTTTGCAAATTTACCATTTTACCCCCGGCCTTTCTTAATATTCCGACTTTACAATTTTCCATACGCAACTTGTGTCACTTGCCTCGACTTACCCGAGGGTACAAAATACGGAATGTAACAGGAGGTTCCAGCCAGTCCAGACCACCCATGCCCCGCTGTTCTTATTGTGGGAGATCACATCCAGGGGAGTGCTACCGGGCCACCGGAGCTTGTTTTTCTTGCGGCCGTCAGGGCCATATTATGCGTGATTGTCCGGTGGCGGGTGGTTCTGGTGGTGCAGCTCGACCGACGGGATCGGCCCGCGGTTCATCCTCTACTCCTTCAGTTACACGTCCTCCGGGATGAGGTGCGCCGCCACCGGCGGGCCGCGGTCGAGGCCGTGGCGGGGTTCCAGATTCCAGCGGTCCTTCGAACCGCATATATGCATTGGCTACCCGCCAGGACCAGGTGGCTTCGCCGAATGTTGTCACAGGTATCTTCTTGGTTTTCTCTCGTCCGTGTATGCTTTAATT
>NW_026713336.1:0-26350 GCF_029784015.1 Lycium ferocissimum | reverse complement strand
GATCCGAACATCATCTATTGGCACACACCTTTGTGGTCTCTAACACATTTGCGGAGCATCGAAACATGAACATCGATGAACTAATTCAAGCTCGGAAGGCAATTCTAATTCATACGCCACTTGACCCATTTTGCGGATGATTTTGTAGGGTCCAATGTATCGAGGACTTAGCTTCCCTTTCTTACCGAATTGTCACACCCTAATTTCTGTTAGGGCGTGATGGGCACCCGACCCTAATTTAGGGCCGAGCGAACCCGTTGACTCACATAATACTCATAATCGGACTGGACCTTTAAATCATAACATAGATACACAATGAAAGTTCTTCGGAAATAAACATGCTTTTTATCCTTTTCGGATCAAATAAAATCTGTAACATATGAACTTATAACACAATGCATAATAGTACATCGGCTTACATAGCCGCTTACATAACCGACATCTTATACCCACGACACTGTCTGCAAAGTCTCTAACACGGAACATGAATCCATATCATAATACTTTGACTCGGCAAAGACCTGGAAACCGGAGCTCGTCAATCCCGCCGAACATCTTCTACTAATATCTTCAGCTCCATCCGGTGTACCGCGCGGCATGAAACGCACCCCCGAAGAAGGGTGGGCACGAATATGTACCGAGTATGTAAAGCATGAAATGTAGTAAGCGGGATCGCACTGAAGTAAAGAGTACAGAAAATCATAAGACTTGCCATTTGAAAACATTTGTCATGCATATATATATATCGGTAGATAAAATCATATCATAATCGTATCATCATATTATCGTACATATATACCGTACCCGGCCCTCTAACGAGGGGCTCGGTGAGTAAAATCATATCATTGTACATATATATCGTACCCGCCCTCTAGCGAGGGACTCGCGAGTAAATCATATCATAATCATGTCATCATGACATAATATATATATATATATATATATATATATATATACATACCGTACCCGCCCTCTAGCGAGGACTCGGTGAAGCGTGTCCCGCCCCGCTTGCAAGGGGACTCGGTATGCCATCCTGGCCGCCATCCCCATCATCACATCATCAAATACATATATACATATATAGCATACCCGGCCCTCTAATGAGGGACTCGGTGAACAATGCAGAGGAATGTGCACGAATACATACCCGGCCCGGGACTCGGTGAAAGATGCATTGAGGCATGCACGAGCAGAGTGGTGAGAAACCATATGCACACAAATCATTTTCAGAGACTCAATGAAATAGCACAAAGGGATCGTCACTCGAAAGTCGGAACAAAAGTTATATCAAAAATCTTTTGGACATTATTTGGAGACATATCAAACATCATAAACGCATATCAAGGACCCGTAGGGATCATAGTCATATGTCAAATCAATCCGAGCCCGCCTCGAAAGATACGATCCTTGTTCACCTTAGGACTTTCCACAAACATATCGAAGCGATCAGAGCCTTTCTGCGAAAGTTACGGACGTTCGTAGTTTCGGAATCGTTTAGGAAACAAACTCTTTTTGAAAACAAACTTTTATGCAATCTTTGAAATCCATTCATGCGGAAAACATAAAGACCATAATGTGACTACATTAAGAATATGAATATCAAGAAATAAATATGGATCATAGACATGCTCGGACAGCAAGAGTAGAATTACCTCGGAGTACGTGTCATAACTTACTTTTCACTAATACATGCCAAAGAAAGAAGTGGCAAGGCTTACATACCTTAGCCGCCTCCTAAACTAATCCGAACTTACGTCTCGACTTCTCACGATCTACAATAACATCAATAGGCATCGAACATTAGCCATAAACATCAAAGAATCCAATTCAGAGCCATTACTTTTTTACGGAAATTTCGGCAAAGACTTCCCCTATAAATTGGACATCCCCGAGAATTCAACTCGGCCAAATATTCACAACAATACCAACAACCATATAAACGATATCAATAAGAAATTCCAAACGCATTCTAACATTACTAATTCCTTTTTACATAATTTGACGACGTTCATATATATTCAATTCAACCTCATACATTCAAACTAATATCAACGATCGCATATGCAAATACCAATCCAAAACCATTCAAAGACGATTCAAGAACATTTCCAACAATCCGCACAATATTCCAAACAATCCTTCCAATATGCCAAGCCACCCGAAACCACCAACTTCCATAGGGACATCAACAACACATTTCATTCTTCCAATTTCATAAACGACACCAACAATCCACACATTTAATAACATTATTACCATAAATACAAGGAAGCATATTTTACTCACATTAGCTAGCAAACAGCCCGCACAACCACAACTCCAATCTTGAACCATTAAACCTTTATTTTACATCATAACATCCGTAATGACATCAACCAAACGCTAAATGAAATTTATTCATCATGCCTACATTAACCCACACATAATCGGCCACACTACACACACCATACTTTCATAAATTTCTATTCATTTCTACACACTACAACAACATGCAAACAACCTAAATACCATTAATTCATTACTCCTACACACCACACACCCACATAGGCCAACACCCACACATACTTTTCATCCCAACATCCATATTTTCATGCTTTTCATTCATTTCTACCTATGACAACATCCACAAACCATTTATAACATATAAAAGAAAAGGTTGAACCATACCTTCTTCATCCCACTTCATCTTTCGGCTAGCTTGGGTTTTGCAAGAAAGAATATTTTGCATGTCCCAACAATTACTCTATGGTGTGGAGGACCCTTTAATTGGTATGAAAACTAGAAGAAAATAATTTTTCATGATAAAATTTCTTGGCTCTCTCTTGGTTCACCCATGGCCGAATGGCCTTCCCCTATTTTTCTCCATATTTCATGAACTTTCTTGGCATAGAAATGATGAAGATGATTTTCATTATCATCTTAGCCCCTTAAATATATAATACATATGGACTATGGCCCACATGTCACATGCAAGGCCACATGGCCATTTTTTTTGAAATAAAATTTCCAAGACTTCACTTTTGGTCCCAAATTTTCATGAAATGTCTAACTTCCCATAATTCATTTTTTGGTCCCATATTTCATAAAATATTAGTTTTCCATAATTCCACTTTTATCCCAAATTTCCTTAATATCTCCATCCCATGAAATCATAAGCGACTTATGCCTTACAACAAGGTTAAAATAACCTTGTCCATAACTCGTCGCAACCAACTTAAAAATATTCCGACGTACAAAATGCGAGATATAACATCCTTCCCCTTTTAGAACATTCGTCCTCGAATGTTCAACTAGTCCAACTAGGATCTTAAGGATCTCGAGGGGGGGGGGTTTCACTTATCGCCATAACACAATCTCATTTACCAATCATATTTCTCTTTCATTTCCTCCTCAATATCCAAGTCATTTTCCTTCGTTATTATTCCGCCACGTGCCTTAACGGAAGCTACGTCTTTAGACACAACCCTCCTCGGCCTTACAATTAGTGTAATAAGGTCTTTGCATCTCGAGTTAAGCTCTTCCTTCTTGTCGAATCGATTATGTTCTTCACTTTGATATCTTCAAGTATACCCATCTCGCCAATCTAGAATTCCAAGTGTCGATACC
The DNA here is from genome assembly GCF_029784015.1 of Lycium ferocissimum. Classification (NCBI taxonomy): domain Eukaryota; kingdom Viridiplantae; phylum Streptophyta; class Magnoliopsida; order Solanales; family Solanaceae; genus Lycium; species Lycium ferocissimum. The sequence continues at coordinate 22,744 of NW_026713336.1, read as the reverse complement.
GATTATCGTCATATGATTTCGTCATTTCAAGCACCTATGACTTTAGCCGTTCCCTCGCTTTAACCATTACCGGTTATCCCAATATACCGAAGGAAGGCGTATAAATTCACCCTCCTTTTAGTGGCCAACTAGTTCTGATCACTTGCTTAAATCGCCTCCCAATCTTTCTTTACTCATCCTGTCACATTTTCAACACATTGTCTCATGTCATTACCTTATCTCTAATTCGAACTCTTCTATCGTCCCTTTGCTCGGATCTTGCTCTTAACTTTCCTGTCACACGTAATGTTGCAATCTTTGCCCGAATGTACGAAGGGGGTCAAAATATTCTAAGAAGTGCCTCAACGTAGCTTCACTAATCCTTATGTTTTACTTTATCTTTGCCTTTCTTCCTACCACCAACGTCAGAATACATTTTTGATTCCACCATAAGCATGTCCTATTCGTTCTCGCACTAGTTCCATCTCGGTAGTTTAGCTTAAGCCATTTTTACATCTTCTCTTAATACACCCAAAAATCTCGTAACCATATTGTTATTACCGAATCCAAACTCTTCTCATTACTTGTTTGCCGGTCTTGTCCTTAATATATGGATGTTCATAGGTGGCATAATTATCCTCGTACGACTTGTATAAAACATATTTAATCTTGGCCACGGTCTGTCCTTCCCCTGATTCGTGCTACTTCACATATCCTTTTCCCCGCTTTTCTTACTGCTAGCAACCACTAATATTTTACTTTTTGATCCCGTATAGCCATACCACCTTTCACAATATCTCCGTAAGCTACTCGTTACTTTCCTTTATCGTATTCCCTCTTTAAGTCTCCATTTCCTAATATCATGTTATGCCGGATACTTACAATTAATTCTCGCCATCCCAACTTTTACCCCCGACTCTTATCCCTTTCCCCGTGGGCTTTTGGGTCTTACTAACTTGTCTCTACAGGACCTTACCGTGGCCCAAGCATCCGTATCCAATATATTGTAGTGTTGTTTGCCTTCATCTTACACCGTATTTCTCTCTCCTCGCTTCCCCCCTTTAGGGGTGTACTTATACTATCGTCCAATTCTACCTTGCCCTGAATCCGTATTTCCAATCCCAATTAAGCGGTACTTTTATCCCGACATTTTAATTCTCTTGCCGTTCATTTACTCACTTTCTTTCCTTTCCAAATATCGTTGTATTGACACCTTCTAAGCTTAACTTGTAGTAAAAACAACATCAGCTTGCCTTGTAACATTTGCATTCTTTATATATTTTTCCACTTGAACCTCGTTACCCTGTCCAATTAGTGCTTTTCATATACCGCCACGTTGATTACCGGAATATATATATCCGCCGATCTAACCATGTACAGGATATCCTGTGCGTACCTATGTACACATATAGTCCCTACTATCTTGCTTACAAGATATCTCCAAACTCTATTCCAATTAACCCTAATTCTAAAGTCGCGATGTACCTTTTCTTTCCTCTTTGCTCGGTCTACCCGCCCCGTTCTCGCGTGACCCTCGTAGGGTTTCGCGCACCTCGACTCTTAATTTATCCTTAAGTCACTCTAACTCCTTATTTACTTCTTAAATCCGAATTTGTAGAATTTGCGAAACTTCCTGTGGGTCACCCATCCCAGGATTTCTCTCGCTTCAAAGACGCTTAACTTTGAAACTTCGATGAAATACGATGCCTCAAACGCCAGTATAATCGCGTCCACCTCACCGCATGACCTCCGTCACGTAATCTGGAGTAAGTCGAAGTCTTAACGGATTTCGAAGCGCTCTTATAGCATAATTACTATTTTACCCCTCCTTTGGTCCTCGGTATTCGCCTTTCACCCGTGGATATGATTACCTTTCACCTGTGGATATGAACACACCCCGATCGCCGTTACTTATAACTCCTCAGTTACCAGCCTTTGGATTTCTGCTCTCATTTTACCTTGTTCCTCATCTTTTCTATAACCGAGTCTTTCACAATCCCGTCACTTCTGACACCTGGATCCTTAACAACGCGTGTCATGGTCTATCACTATGCCGTTGTCTCACTCCCTTCTTATTTCCTTCTTCCAGTTACCCCTTTTTTTTTGCACTCGCTATCATTTCCACTATTATGTAACGCTTATTCCAAACTTTCCTTACAAAACTTAATAAGTCTCACTTACTCGTTCCATAACTCACCTTTCCGTTTCACACTTATTTTTACATTCTAGCTACGTAGACCACGTCATAGCTTTAGCCGCTTTCTCATTAGGCTTTACTTATTTCCACAATCTCACTATATTCATATTACATCCCGTTTGTAATCAATCCGATAATATAACACTCGCTTAATCCTTTCAATTTCTCTGTACCATATCAACATCGGCTCTATAATTATTATTATCCCCGATTCAATAATTAGCTTCTTTCTCGGTGTCGGCCGTACTCGTAGCTTAGTCAAAAAAAAAAAAAAATTCATTACTATTGGCGCAATCTTCCGAGACATATTACAAACTTATATCTCACTCTCACTTTATTTCCGGGAAAATTTCGGCAGAGTTTCCTCTCAGAATCGTTACTATCTCAAAACCTCGTACACAGAAATACCAACAATGCCTCACAGTACAACATACATATACACATATCATATCATATCACATCCTCACAGGGCTCCCAACATCATCGACAGTACAAAAATAATGAACATAGCTTGTATGCCCAACTCAATCAGCACCTATCACACTTTCTTGTTTACTTTCCCTTTTAAATCTTCAGCTTGCATTTCAATGATACTTTGATATTTTACTCGACATATATCTTTCATACTGTTACTTACCTGCGTACTTTGTAACTTCCAACATCGTTAATCGCTTTCTTCTGTCAATGCCTTTCTCCTGCTGCAATCGAAAGTTAGCGGAAGAAATCTCATTTTCTATGACTTAGCTCTACGGCACGATCTAAGATGTCAAAGAAGAGTAACCATCCTAGATGCCCTGTAGCGTCCTGTTTATAAATGTGGCGCGCTTACACAATAAACAGGACTCTACCGGACACGACTTTGCAGACAACCCCGAGGACGAACCGCTCTGATACCAATTTGTCACACCCTAATTTCTGTTAGGGCGTGATGGGCACCCGACCCTTATTTAGGGCCGAGCGAACCCGCTGACTCACATAATACTCATAATCGGACTGGACCTTTAAATCATAACATAGATACACAATGAAAGTTCTTCGGAAATAAACATGTTTTTTATCCTTTTCGGATCAAATAAAATCTGTAACATATGAACTTATAACACAATGCATAATAGTACATCGGCTTACATAGCCGCTTACATAACCGACATCTTATACCCACGACACTGTCTGCAAAGTCTCTAACACGGAACATGAATCCATATCATAATACTTTGACTCGGCAGCACTCCGGAGCAACTGGAGCTCGCCAATCCCGCTGGAACATCTTCTACTAATATCTTCAGCTCACCTGGGTGTACCTGCGCGGCATGAAACGCAGCCCCCGAAGAAGGGGGTCAGTACGGAATATGTACTGAGTATGTAAAGCATGAAATGTAGTAAGCGGGATCGCACTGAAGTAAAGAGTACAGAAAATCATAAGACTTGCCTTTTGAAAACATTTTTCATGCATATATATATATATATCGGTAGATAAAATCATATCATAATCGTATCATCATATTATCGTACATATATATATAGGGGCTCGGTGAGTAAAATCATATCATTGTACATATATACCGTACCCGGCCCTAGGGACTCGGTGAGTAAATCATATCATAATCATGTCATCATGCCATAATATATATATATATATACATACCGTACCCGGCCCTCTAGCGAGGGACTCGGTGAAGCGTGTCCCGGCCCCGCTAGCAAGGGACTCGGTATGCCATCCTGGCCGCCATCCCCATCATCACATCATATACATATATATATACATATAGATATATATAGCGTACCCGGCCCTCTAATGAGGGACTCGGTGAACAATGCAGAGGAATGTGCACGAATGCGTACCCGGCCCGGGACTCGGTGAAAGATGCATTGAGGCATGCACGAGTAGAGTAGTGAGAAACCATATGCACACAAATCATTTCCAGAGACTCAATGAAATAGCACAAAGGGATCGTCACTCGAAAGTCAGAACAAAAGTTATATCAAAAATCTTTTGGACATTATTTGGAGACATATCAAACATCATAAGCATATCCTGGACCCGTAGGGATCATAGTCATATGTCAAATCAATCCGAGCCCGCCTCGGAAAGTTACGATCCTTATTCACCTTAGGACTTTCCACAAACATATCGAAGCGATCCGAGCCTTTCTGCGAAAGTTACGGACGTTCGTAATTTCGGAATCGTTTAGGAAACAAACTCTTTTTGAAAACAAACTTTTATGCAATCTTTGAAATCCATTCATGCGGAAAACATAAAGACCATAATGTGACTACATTAAGAATATGAATATCAAGAAACAAATATGGATCATAAACATGCTCGGACCGCAAGAGTAGAATTACCTCGGAGTACGTGTCATAACTTACTTTTCACTAATACATGCCAAAGAAAGAAGGGCAAAGCTTACATACCTTAGCCGCCTCCTAGGCTACTCCGAACTTACGTCTCGACTTCTCACGATCTACAATAACATCAATAGGCATCGAACATTAGCCATAAACATCGAAGAATCCAATTCCGAGCCATTACTTTTTCTACGGAAATTTAAGCAAAGACTTCCCCTATAAATTGGACATCCCCGAGAATTCAACTCAGCCAAATATTCACAACAATACCAACAACCATATAAACGATATCAATATGAAATTCCAAACGTATTCTAACATTACTAATTCCTTTTTACATAATTTGACGACGTTCATATATATTCAATTCAACCTCATACATTCAAACTAATATCAACGATCGCATATACAAATACCAATCCAAAACCATTCAAGAACATTTCCAACAATCCGCACAATATTCCAAACAATCCTTCCAATATGCCAAGCCACCCGAAACCACCAACTTCCATAGGGACATCAACAACACATTTCATTCTTCCAATTTCATAAACGACACCAACAATCCACACATTTAATAACATTATTACCATAAATACAAGGAAGCATATTTTACTCACATTAGCTAGCAAACAGCCCGCACAACCACAACTCCAATCTTGAACCATTAAACCTTTATTTTACATCATAACATCCGTAATGACATCAACCAAACGCTAAATGAAATTTATTCATCATGCCTACATTAACCCACACATACTCGGCCACACTACACACACCATACTTTCATAAATTTCTATTCATTTCTACACACTACAACAACATGCAAACAAGCTAAATACCATTAATTCATTACTCCTACACACCACACACCCACACGGCCAACACCCACACATATACGGTTTCATCCCAACATCCATATTTTCATGCTTTTCATTCATTTCTACCTATTACAACATCCACAAATCATTTATAACATATAAAAGAAAAGGTTGAACCATACCTTCTTCATCCCACTTCATCTTTCGGCTAGCTTGGGTTTTGCAAGAAAGAATATTTTGCATATCCCAACAATTACTCCATGGTGTAGAGGACCCTTTAATTGGTATGAAAACTAGAAGAAAATAATTTTTCATGATAAAATTTCTTGGCTCTCTCTTGGTTCACCCATGGCCGAATGGCCTTCCCCTATTTTTCTCCATATTTCATGAACTTTCTAGGCATAGAAATGATGAAGATGATTTTCATTATCATCTTAGCCCCTTAAATATTTAATACATGTGGACTATGGCCCACATGTCACATGCAAGGCCACATGGCCATTTTTTTCATGAAATAAAATTTCCAAGACTTCACTTTTGGTCCCAAATTTTCATGAAATGTCTAACTTCCCATAATTCATTTTTTTTGGTCCCATATTTCATAAAATATTAGTTTTCCATAATTTCACTTTTACCCCAAATTTTCCTTAATATCTCCATCCCATGAAATCATAAGCGACTTATGCCTTACAACAAAGCCGGAAAATAACCTTGTCCATAACTCGTCGCAACCAACTTAAAAATATTCCGACGTACAAAATGCGAGATATAACACGAATCTCATCACCCCTTTCATCGGGGATACTTTCAAAAACACCCAATCATTGACTTGAAATTCTAAATCTCGCCGGCGGTTATCCGCATATGACTTTTGGCGACTTTGGGCTGTCAATAATCGATCTCGTATCACCTTGACTTTTCCTACTGCTTGCTGAATCAACTCGGGCCCTATTAACTGCACCTCTCCAACATCAAACCATCCAATTGGAGATCTACATTTCCTTCCATACAGAGCTTCATACGGAGCCATTTGGATACTGGAATGGTAGCTATTGTTGTAGGCAAATTCAATTAGGGGTAAGTAGTCATCCCAACTACCACCAAAATCTAAAACACATGCCCTTAGCATATCCTTCAAGGTCTGTATAGTACGCTCGGCTTGTCCGTCAGTTTGTGGATGAAATGCTGTACTAAGCCTTACTTGAGTACCTAGACCCTCTTGAAAGGATCTCCAGAACTTAGCTGTAAATCGTGCTCCTCAATCGTCCGTAATAGATATCGGAATACCATGAAGTCTCAAATCTCCTTGAGATACAACCTCGCATAATCTTCTGCTGAGTATGTGGTCCTGACTGGGAGGAAATGAGCTGTTTTGGTCAATCTATCTACAATCACCCATATAGAATCATACTTGCCTCGAGAACGGGGCAATCCTACAATAAAATCCATATTGATCACTTTCCATTTCCATGTAGGAATTTCTATTGCTTGCAATAATCCTCCTGGCTTTTGATGTTCTACCTTTACTTGTTGGCAGTTCGGACATTTGGCTACAAACTCTGCTATGTCTCTTTTCATGCCATCCCACCAATACATCAATTTAAGATCATGGTACATCTTTGTCGTTCCGGGATGAATAGAATATGTGGAGTAATGAGCTTCTTCTAGAATTCGGCGGCGTAGTTCCGCCGCATCCGGAACACATAACCTATTCTGATACCTGAGAACCCCATCTACCGAGACTTCAAATAGTGACTTTTCTTTTGGAAATTTCACACCTTTATAATACTTCAATTTGGGATCCTCGTATTGACGCTCTTTTACTTCCGCATCCAAGGATGAAACTGTAGGATTGTTAACACTAACTCCTGCGTCGCCTGAATCAATTATACGTACTCTAAGATTTGCTAACTGACGGAGTTCATGGATCATTTCTTTCTTCTCCAAAGGCACTTCACATAGGCTACCCACAGATCGGCGACTAAGCGCATCCGCTACTACATTTGCCTTTCCGGGGTGGTATAAGATATTCACATCGTAGTCTTTCAATAGTTCCAACCACCGCCGCTGCCGCATTTAACTCCTTCGTTTAAAAATATATTGAAGACTCTTATGATCTGTATAGATATCGACATGCACGCCATACAAATAATGTCTCCACATTTTCAAGGCATGAATAACTGCGGCCAATTCAAGGTCGTGAGTTGGGTAGTTCTTTTCATGCTTTCGCAGCTGTCTCAAAGCATAAGCAATGATTTTTCCATGCTGCATCAATACACACCCTAACCCAACGGAAGCATCACAATACACAACATAGCCATCCGGCCCTTCTGGAAGCGTTAAGACTGGGGCTGAAGTTAGCTTGTCCTTCAACTCTTGGAAGCTACGCTCACAAGCGTCATTCCACTGAAATTTCGCTGACTTCTGGGTTAACTTCGTCAATGGGGCTGAAATAGATGAAAAGCCCTCTACGAATCTCCGGTAATAACCTGCCAAACCTAGAAAACTACGAACTTCTGTAGGCGTCGTAGGCCTCGGCCAAGTCTTCACAGACTCTATTTTCTGAGTATCAACCCGAATGCCATCATCTGAAATAACATGGCCCAAGAATGTCACAAAATTTAGCCAAAACACGCACTTTAAAAATTTTGCATACAACTCCCGAGTACGGAGAATTCCAAGGACAATACGTAGGTGATCTGCATGTTCTGATTCTGTACGAGAATACACTAGAATATCGTCAATGAAGACTATCACAACCAAATCCAAGAGAGGCCTGAATACATTATTCATTAAATTCATAAACACTGCCGGAGCATTAGTCAGCCCAAATGACATCACTCGAAATTCATAATGGCCATATCTCGTTCTGAAAGCTGTCTTGAGAATATCTTCTTCTCTGACTCTCACTTGATGATAACCCGATCTCAAATCCATTTTGGAAAACCATTTGGCTCCTTGTAGTTGATCAAATAAATCATCATTCCTTGGAAGAGGATACTTGTTCTTTATCGTCACCTTATTCAGCTGTCTATAATCAATACACATTCGTAGGGAGCCATCTTTCTTTCTCACAAATAGGACTGGTGCTCCCCACGGTGACGAACTGGGTCTAATGAACCCCTTCTCGAGCAAATCTTTCAACTGAGCATTTAATTCCTTCAATTCTGCTGGAGCCATTCGATAAGGAGGAATAGAAATAGGCTTGGTATCCGGCAACACATCAATGGCGAAATCAATCTCTCTTTCCGGAGGAAGGCCTGAAAGTTCATCTGGAAATACATCCGGAAACTCATTCACTACCGGAACAGATTGGAAAGTTGGCGATGTTGCCTCGGTGTCATGAACTCGGACTAAATGATAAATATAGCCCTTGGCGATCATCTTTCTTGCCTTAAGGTAGGAAATAAACCTACCCCTTGGAGTTGTCGTATTACCCTTCCATTCAAGTACGGGCTCTCCCAGAAATTATAATCGAACTAATTTCATTCGGCAGTCAACATTAGCATAGCATGAGGCCAACCAATCCATACCCATTATAACATCGAAATCTAGCATCTCTAGCTCAATTAAATCAGCTTTGGTTTGGCGATCGCATATTACAATTATAACATCTTTATACACTTGTTTAGCTATCACGGGATCACCAACCGGAGTAGACACCTCAAAGGGCTTAATTGGCTCGGGTTTCACCCCAATACGATTAGCAACATAGGGAGTAATATATGATAACGTGGAACCCGATCTATCAATGCATACACATCATGAGAAAACACAAAATGTACCCAGTAACCATATCCGGAGATGACTCAAGATCCCGTCGTCCGGCTAAAGCATATAAGCGGTCTTGTGTGGCACCAAGTGATGCTCCCCTTCGGCCCCTACCTCGGCTCCCCGCCGGAATCCGGGAACCCGCCTTGTAGGGGCGTCGATGAAGAACCTGCTGCCGAACCTGTGGGCTGAACCCCACCTCTACCGTACCTCGAAGGACAGTCTCGCATCAAGTGTCCTGTCTGCCCACAAATATAACATGCATCTGTGCCCTGGCGACATGGCCCTGAGTGCAATTTTCTACACTGGCTGCATCGAGGAACCGGTGGTCTCCCCTGACTGTAATCTCCCCCAAACTGAGAACCTCGGTGCCCTCGAACTCGGCCCCGTCCCGAACGGAAAGAGCGACGATTTCTGCCCGGGAACTGGGGAGGTGCACTCGTCACTGACTGGCCTGAGTGCCTAGAATATGTCTGCCTCGATCCCCCTCTATAATCACTACCTGTGCCCATAGATCTGGCCCTTTTGCTTTGCCCTCGATCAACATCACGATCACCCCTCTGCGGAGGTTGTCGTCCTTCAAGATTCGGGTGCATGGGCTTGAATACGGAAATATCCATCCCATCTTGTAACGAAGCCGTTAGGCAATCCTTAAATAAATGCGGCCCTAGGCCACCACAAATTAGGCACCCCGTCGCCCATGTCGCGACCATAGTAGGAGCATATCTAGCCAAAGAATTAAATTGAAGGCTATACTCCCGGGCGCTCATATTACCTTGCTTCAAATTTAGAAATCTATCCGCTCTAGCTCGGCGGACCTCGGGCGGCAAATAATGACGAAGGAAGGCATCAACAAATTCTTGCCACACGGGAGGAGGCGCATTCTCTTGCCTCGACGCTATCCAATTGTTATACCATAATACCGCCACATCTCGAAGTCGATATGATGCTAACTCCACTGACTCAGTCTCGGAAGCATGAATAATCCGCAATGTTCTTAGCATTTCATCAATAAAACCTTGTGAGTCTTCATCCAGTTTTGACCCAAAGAATTTCGGAGGATTTAGGCTCATGAAGTCATGGGCTCTAGTAGTAGCTGAACGATCACTTGGGCCCGTATTTTGCCTTTGTGCCTGAGCGGCAACCAACAGTCAATAAATTAATAGCCTCGGTCACTTGTTGACCCGATGTAGCCGGGAGGAACCGGAGGCATAGGAGCTGAGCCGAAGCCCCTTCTTGCTCTTCGTAATAGGCGGAGTAGTGGAGGCACTAGATAAAGCCTCATGATGTGACTCATCCTCATTTGCATTCACGGGCGGCTCTCTTTCGCCCGCCTTTTCATAGTAACCTTGCCCTTCGGGGCGCCTTTAGCTTTTTCTTTTGGCGGCATTCGAAATCACAACATACTCATTAGGGAGGATTAAACCTTATACTCGGCTCTATCGCACGATTTCATATGAAGAAAGATGGTCATTTTTCCTAAATGCCCTGTAGCTCTCCTGTTTATTAGCGTGGCGCGCAACACACCATAAATAAGACTCTACTAGACACGGCTCGTAGACACTTCCTAGGACTGAACTGCTCTGATACCACTTCTGTCACAACCCGAACTACGGGCCACGACGGGTATCCGGGGCTAACTACCGAACACCACTCATTCTGTTATCTATGTGGTCTTATTCATAATACTTGCTCAATTTCGTAGAAATATATCATCATTTGAAATATAATTATATTTTATAAACGTAAGCCCTTTTCGGCTATCAAAATAATATATACACATATACACATACATATACGTGGAGACCATGGGACCATACTACCCACACATGCGTATCTACGAGCCTCTACTAGAGTACTAGACATATGGACGGGACAGGACCCCGTCGTGCCCAATCATGAGTATATACATATATGTGCCAAAAGAATAATCAATTGCACCTCCGGACAATGGAGTGCTCACACGCCGCCTTAGCCCCTATAGATCGGACCGTCTCCTTGCCTACCCGTGGGCATGAACACAACCGTCCAAAGAAAAGGACGTCGCACGAACATTGTACCGAGTATGTAAGGCAGAATGAAATAAACATAATAAGAATATCATGAGTCATGGATGAGGATACAACCTGTGTACTCATGTAATTATAGCTACATTTCATAGACATTCATCATATAAGCATATCATGTACATTATCATAGCATGTGCCTTATCATATCACATTTAAATCGTCCTGCCATACATGTATCATATCATCAATCATATATTATCATGTCGTTAACCCGCGACCGGGTAACCATCATATGCCGCCCACTAGTGGTGTCATGCCCGGCCCTCTAGGCTCGGTGGAATCATAGCAGCCCGCCTTAGCGGTGACATGCCCAGCCATCTAGGCACGGTGGAATCATAGCAGCCCGCCTTAGAGGTGACATGCCCGGCTATCTAGGTACGGTGGAATCATATCATCATACGTATCATACATTTATCATCGTACATTATACATCATCATAATTATCACTATCATTCATGTCATATTCATATCATGGTTTCATCATAATTTAATATCATCATACACATATCATCAATTCATACATTAGAACTTGGAAGCAAGTATAGTTATGTCGGGGTGACATAAGGTCGTGGACCCCCGAATTCATTATGGAGCACTCGTAACATTTCACCTCACCTTGGAAGAATGGGCATAAGGTGAGTGTATACAATGGTCAACATCAATGAACTATGGATAGCTTCATTAGCTTAATAGGAGCATCATATCACAGCCTATAGCATCTCTACACATAGCTTGTCATTATCGTTATCATAACCGTAACATATCTTTGATCTCGCATGGCTATTCGTGCATAATGGCTCGTAGCCTTCTTGAAGATAGGACATTTGTAATTTAAGAGGAAATTCATGCCATAGGACTCATGCCTTAGAAAGAAGGGATTAGCCTCACATACCTTTGTCGTTTAGCTATTCTATCGCTTGCTCGTTCTCCTTTAATGCACTTGTTTATACCTTCAAGAGAATTCGTATCGACGTAAGCTATATCGTCATGAAAGCATACTTACTAAAGCTATAGAAATTTGGGCAGCATTTCCTTTTTTTATACTACTTTCCACCATATTCCATATCAACTCCCAACATTCATAACGACAATCACAATATCCCTAATAACAATCGTCATTCATTCGTATGATTCGTATTTCACAATTCTACTTCAATCCTCCATATTCATGACTAAAGTCCATCGCCGTACTCGTTCATATCCAATACTTATTTCATGTTCTTTAGGTCATTTATAACACATTCATAACATCAACATATCCATTTCCATGATTCAATTCAACTATCACATACTAGCAATACTATTCACACATTTGATCACCCATTTGTTGTACTCTTCTACAATCCATGTGTTTCAACCTATAAATACTTCAAACAACATGTAAATATCATGAAACTTACCTTAGATGATGGAGGAATAAGCTTACAATGGTGATTCACCCTTAGCACCAAAACCCTACTTTATCTCTCTTGGGAGTTCTTGACTTGGATGACTTTTAATGGGTCTCCTTCACTTGATTCTCTTGATTTCTTGTTGTTGATCCTTGATTTCTATGGATTTCTCATGGATGAAATGTTTGGAACACTCTAGAGGTTTCTTGTGTTGTGGAGAAGTCAGGTGAAATGAAATGGAAATGAAAAATGATCCCTTATATAAAATACACTTCACCCCCGATTGAAATATACGGACCAACATACGGTCTGTATAAAATCTCATCGACCGTATGTTGGACCGTATATCTGGTCCCGTTGAATCATGACATACGGGCCGGATCTACGGGACATACGGTCCGTAGATCTTATACGGCCATGTCCGTCGTATGTTTGCCCGCTTTTCGAGAGTTGTTTCGTCGACTCGTTTGATCTCCGATCCTTATGGAACCTTCTTAACACTTATTCCTTACTGCAATACCATTCTAAGGGACATTATAACTCTTCCTCAAAGGGTCATTAGGACATCATTAACTTAATACTCGAAATTCTCATCCGATACCCGCCGTATGACTCGCTTCTCTTAACAACTTTCTTTCCTTAACCCGAATGTCTTTGGAAATATTAATTAGCATCATCGATTACTATCTCCTACTTGTCCAAACCTTGTATACATCATACCCCTCACTCGTCTATTCACTGTATGCTAACGGGGAATTTTCTAAGGTGTAACAAACAATGTTTTAAGCAAGATGATCAGAACTAGCTGGCTGCTAAAAGAGGGTGAATTTATGTGTCGAACTCTTTCAGAATGATGCCGACTGATGATAATTAAAGCAGGGAGGAGACGACTCGAGAAGCTAAAGAGGAGGTGAAGAAGAAATATGATTGGTAGATGAGACTGCATGTTATAGTAATAAAGGAAACCCCCGAGATCCTTATAAGACCTTGTGAGACTAGTTTAACATTCGAGGACGAATGTTCTAAAGGGGCGAAGGATGTTATATCCCGTATTTTGTACATCGGGATAATCCGAGCTAATCATGATAAGTTAAGGACAAGACTATTCCGAGATGCGAGGTAGAGACTTTTGACTTTCGATTTTGTTTTAAGGCACAAGTTGCTTATGATTTTATTGGTATGGAATATTAAGGAAAATTTGAGGTTAAAAGTGAATTAAGAAAAGTTGGTTATTTCATGAAAATGGCCATATGTGGCCGTGTGGCTTCAAGTGGGTTCCCACCCTGGCTTGGCCAAATTTAATTGATCCAAGCCATGTGTGGGCCATATGCACATGGATGCATCATATATGTAGATAAAAGATGACTAATTAATCATATTATTCATCTTCCAACCTTAGAAGCTTATAGAAACTTGGAGAAAAAAAAGAGAGAAGAGAGAGGAGCTATTCGGCCATGGAAACCTAAAATTGAAGCCCTCAAATCTTGATCAAAAAAAATATTTTCTTCTAGCTTTTCTATCAATTGGAAGGTCATCTATAACGTGGAGTAATTGTTGAAGCAAGCAAACCATTTATTTTTGTTATATCCCGTGTTTTCGCCCATTCGGAAATTTTGAAATGATTGTGACTTGTATGACATAAGTCAATATTTTGATTCTAGTTACTATGCCCATGTTGTTTATGAAAAATATTGGTGTGGAAATATGGAGGAAGGCCAAGGGCAAAACTGGAATTTCGGAAATTAGTTTCGGAAATTACAAGACAAGATTTATTATGGATTGGGCTCAAAAAGGCCCAAACCATAGGGGGTGGCCGGCCATATCTTTGGCCCAAACCCATAATAAGTTGTCATGTGATCAACATGTGATAACTTAATTAAGGGAGTATTATATATATTGCTAGCCATGGAACATTCAAGAAAAGAAAGCAAAACAAAAAAAAAAATTGAAGAACACCTCCAAGAGGCTCTCGGCCGAACCCCCTTAGGAGAGAAAAAAAAAATTTCTTAGCCTTCTACTTTGATCCAAAAATCTTATTCTTGTTGAATTCTTGTCAAGTTTAGGACACTCTCCGACGTGATATAATTGGTTTAGCGAAAGAGCGACGCTTGCGGCAAAGTTGAAATTGAAGAAAAAGGTAAGAATTCCATTTCTTGTGTTATGGAATAAGTTTGCATGTTATAATGATTAGAAGTAGATGAGAATTATGGAAGTATGGTGTGTGTGTGCATGGCGTGTGTGTGTGTGAATAACATGTTTGGCCGTGAGCCATGTTGGTGTGGAGGAAGAATGAATTCAAGTTCAATTAGTTTGTTAGTTGTGTTGTTGTGACCTTAGTAATGCAAATAAAGGTTTAATGACTTGAATTGGCATTGGAATTGCTTGTATGTAATTATGAGAAATTATGTGAATTTATATGATTTTTATATAAGTATGGAATTAAAGTCCTAAATGTGAATTATGGTTGTTGTTGATGAGTTTGGAAGGAAAACAATGTGATTTGGAAGCGTTGTTGCATTTGTCGAAGCTTTGGATAGAATATGGAAATTGGCGAATGCTTGAATTTGTGAATATTGTTTGGAACGTTATTGGAATGTATTCGAATGATATTGAATTAGTTAATGAATATGGAAAATGTTGATATTAGTTTGATAATGTGAAGTTTGGATGGAAATTATTGAACTATGTAGAAAGGAGACTATTTGTGCCATAATGTAGTTTGTGATGATTGTTGATGTTGTTGGGTTGTTGTTGTTGATATTTTTAGCCGAGATGATTCTCGGGGATGTTATATATATAGGGGAGGTGCTGCCGAAATTTCGGTAGACAAACATGACCTTAAGTTGAATTCTTAGAATCTATAACTCACAATTGGTAAATATGACCATTTGTAGATTAAGAAACGGGAATTGAGTTTAAGCGAGCGTAAGACGCGCGTAAGGTATGTAAAGCCTACGTTTCCTTCTTTTGGCATGTCCTAGTCATACTAGGTTAAAATCGGAACCTCGGGAATAATTACGCTCTTGGAAATCCGAGTTTGATTTTGCATACTATTCATTCAACGCGATTGAACTATAATCCTTATATTTGATCAAAAGAATGTTTAAACCTTTGTAACTGTTGCACACGTATCTGGATCGCTCCGAAACTTTTATGGATGGATTTAGGGAGCCTAATGTTTGTAATTTATGTCCGCCGCCTCGACTCGACCCGAGGTGGGCCCGCAAGTCCCGAGAATTCCCTTATTTGGTTTGTTTGTCTCATTTTCGTATGATATGAAAAGGAAACGTTTGCCTATGACTCTAAGGTCCGTTTGAAATATCCTATAATGTTACTTGAACGTTCTTCACTATGAATGATACTGAATTTTCCGAGAATGATCTACGATGTATTTTTTTTCGAAAAATGGATAACTTAAAAGTCCGAAATTTTCGTATACTAATTCCGATTAACTCGATACTCATTTTGAGCCTTCTGATACTAATGTATATGTATATGAATATGAAATTAAGTGTCGAGTCCTGAAATTTATTTTTGATATGCATATGGTTTCTGCACTACTCCGCTCGTGCCAATGATTATGATTTCGTTCGCCGGTACCCGGGCCGGCTTTGTAATCGTGCGCCTTATGATAAATTCGGCAGTATGTTGTGTTTCGATTTCCGAGACCTCGCCGTAGGGCCGGTTACCGTATATGGAGTTATGCTTGTGATATGGCCGATGATATGATTTGTTACGTGACGACGTGATATGTCGCGGTATGATATGTGTGATATGATATGTTTGGGGTTTGTACGGAGATTTGAAACCTTCTCGAGTATGTTGTGTTGTGGCACCGGCGTCGGGTGGTAGCCACGTTCTGAGCGTTATGCACGATTTTGATTTGTACTATTTACATATGTTTTAGCACGGTTTGATACTTGATTTGGTATTTTCTCTTTGTACTCATATTTCACCTGCGTTTGGATTTGTACTACGTGCTTTATATACTCGGTACTTCCTTCGTACGACCCCCTTCCTTCGGAGGGCGCGTTTCATGCCCGCGGTACCGATATACGTCCGGAGACCGCCGGTGTAGGCTACACACTCTGCTTATCTTGGATTGCTCCTTTTTGATCCGGAGCCCATTTGTTGGTATATATACTTTTGCCATGTATATGCTTTTGTACATTTGGACTATTTAGGTGCACGACGGGGCCCCGTCCGTCATATTTGTTCGGAGTTTGTAGAGGCCTGTAGTCATCTATGTGGGTCGAGGGTCCTATGTATGTTGGTTTTTGTTGTGATTTGTATCTTTATGCGATCCCGTTTGGTCTGGGGGCCATAGCGGCCCATATGTCTGCATATGTGTATATATGTGTTCGGCGATGTATATTCCGCCGCTCTTCTGACTTGGGTATGGCATTATATATTCGCGACCGCTTATGTTGGTATTTATTTTTACGTCTGCTTAAATTAATGAATATGATATCTGAGCTAAGGTAAATTATGATGATTTGATATGAATGTCCGTTTGGGTGTCCCAATAGGGCGCCAGTCGCGGCCCACGGGGCTGGGTCGTGACAAAAGTGGTATCAGAGCGGTTTGTCCTCGGAATGTCTACAGTAGTGTCTCGTAGAGTCTTGTTTATCGGTGTGTTGTGCACCACATCTATAAACGGAGGCTACGAGACATTTAGGGTGTTACTTTTCTTTGAATCTTAGATTGTGCGATAGAACTGTGCTATTAGAATGACTCCTTTCTGACCGATTGCTATATTTTTCAGTGATGCCTCCGAAGAAGACAACGGCCGCCCAGAAGGGCAAGGCGAGGGCAGGAGAGTCTAGTCGGGCACCGAGAGTTATATGGGCTCGTGCTCGGACTACGCCGTGTGTACTCCGGTCGAGGGGTCGGCCACTCCTTGCCGGAGGAGGCGGAGCGAGTCCCTCGGCGGCTCCGGTGGTTCCCGGCACCGCGCCTCCGGCCCCCCCGGCCGGGCGGAGGATAGGACGTTGAGGGAGGCGGTACGGTTGTTGACGACTTTGGTAGCGGGACGGAGTTCGTGGACGCGGGCGAGGGGTGATGATGATGACGGACGTGACGATGTACGAGGGTCGCGATTTCCTCGACATGCGGTCCCCCGAGTTTTCGGGTCCAAGCTTGGCGAGGACCCCACGTGACTTTATCACGAGATGCGGCGCTCGTTGAGATTGGCCGGGCTTCGGCGACCGAGTCCGTCGAGCTGAGCTGGCACAGTTGCGGGATGTCGCCCTTAATTGGTATGAGTCCTGGGAGCTATCTAAGGGTGAGGGTGCTCCCCAGCCACGTGGGACGAATTTACATATGCTTTTTCTTCGTCACTTTTTGCCCAGGAATGCGGAGGGCGAGAGTTGATAGATTTTTGCATATACGACGAGAGGGGTCGGAGTGTTCGTGGTATAATATGGAGTTTAATTCTGCGGCTCGATATGCCACGCGCAACCGGTGGCGGATATGGCCGGCCGGGGATGCACCGATATGCATCGGGGTTGGACCGCTACTTAGTTGATAGGCGCATGGCGATGGCGTCGCGGAGCTCGATATGGATATCGCCGGTTACGGGCTTACGCCCCGGGGGATGGAGGACCGGCGTCGAGCGAGATCGATCCATCGAGAGATCGTGACGGGAGGCCGCCCAAGAGGCCGGATTTGCGGGATATTGGAGATTTTAGAGGTGGGCGGTCCCGGTCCGGGCGGCAGACGGATATCCTCTCCATCGAAGGCGGGGTACACGGTCCACGGTAGGCGATTTGATGGTGCGGGGCCGTCGGGCCGGCCGAGTCCCGAGTGCGGGGTTCCACGGTGTGGGAGGTTCCGGCCGGTCCGGACCACCGAGCTGTTTTTTCTTGTGGCCGTCGGGGCCATATTATGCGTGATTGTCCGATGGCGAGTGGCTGCAAGTGCGGTTCGGCCGACGGGATCGGCCGCGGGTTCATCCTCTCTTCTTCGGCTACACGCCCTCCGGACGAGGCGCGCCACCGGCGGGCCGCGGTCGAGGCCGTGGCGGGGTTTCAGATTCTAGCGGTCCTTCGAACCGCATATATGCATTGGCTACCCGCCAGGACCAGGAGGCTTCGCCGAATGTTGTCACAGGTACATTATTGATTTTCTCTCGATCTGTGTATGCCTTAATTGATCCTGGTTCTACTTTATCATATATCTCCCCGCTCGTCGCTAATAAAATTGGAATAATTCCCGAACCTATCGAGCCATTTGAAGTAGCTACACCGGTTGGTGATTCTCTTATAGCCAGGCGGGTATATAAAGATTGTTCTGTGATTATATGTGATCGTTGCACCAAAGCCGATCTCGGTAGAATTAGATATGACCGAATTTGATGTCATTATGGGTATGGATCGGTTAGCTTCTGTTATGCTAATGTTGACCGCCGAGAAAAGGTAGTTCATTTCCGGTTTCCGGAGAACTTGGTCATAGAGTGGGCAGGCAATACAGCGTCGCCAAAGGGTAAGTTTATTTCGTACCTTAAGGCCAGGAAGATGATCCAGAAAGGCTATATTTATCATTTGGTCCGTGTGCATGATACTAATAAAGCAGAGACGCCCTCTCTTCATTCGGTTTCGGTTGTAAATGAATTCCCCGATGTATTCCCAGATGAACTTCCAGGTCTTCCCCCCCGAACGGGAGATAGAATTCTGATAGATTTGTTGCCAAACACGCAGCCCATATCTATCCCTCCGTACAGAATGGCACCGGTAGAGCTGAAAGAATTGAAGGAGCAGCTAAAGGATCTATTGGACAAAGGCTTTATCGTACCCGGTTTATCGCCCCGGGGAGCGCGGTGTTATTTGTAAGAAAGAAAGATGGTTGTTGCGAATGTGTATCGAAGCTACGGGCGGTGAATAAGGTGACTATTAAGAATAAATATCCCTCCCCGGATTGATGATTTATTTGATCGGTTGCGTGGTGCTAAACATTTTTCGAAGATAGATCTCTTGTTATATCCGTATTTTTGAACCTCGGATTATCTCTTTGGGGTGGGGCCCACACACCGAGATTTTTTGGAACCTCTGTAAAGTCATATGAATCACATATGTAAAGTTGAACACAACTCATGAAGTACCCTTGGGCCAAATCAAAGTGGAAGCCCTCCAAACGAATATTTTTAAGAAAACGTTTTAGGGTGACCTGACTTTGAGGGGCCAAAACGGTATTATAAGTTTGGAATTTGGGAAACTACCAAGAAATATAAGTTGTAGATAATTGAATTATCTTTCTATCCATAGGTCGTGGGTTCCCAGGTGATGTCGGTACAAGGAGATACGAACGTTTTAAGGTCGAAAGGTCAGTGGGCTAGGCCCAACTCGGGATCAACCGAGTTGGCCCAAAAAATAAAATGAAAATTTAGGCCCAATGTTTAAGGGGTGGCCGGCCAAGTGAGGCCCAACCCATGGTTTTAATGAATATTTCCATGTGCTAATTAATTATAAATGGTCATTATCTAATATAATTTTCAAGAAACAAAGAAAGAAGAGAAAGAAGAAAAATCAAGAACACCCAAAGGGACCATTTCGGGTTTGGCCATAGGAAATTCACCCCTCAAAATCTTGCCTCTAAAATTATTTTCTTGTTGAATTCCTACTAATTCAAGGTCCCTCTACAACGTGGCGTAGTTATTTCGGAAGATAGACCGCCGGTTTGTCGTTTTAACAACTTGGGCAAGTAAAGAAGATTGGAGGAAAAGGTAAGGATTCATTCCCTTTTATATGTTATAAAGCCTTTGTTTATGTTGTAGTATGTAGAAATGAGTAGAAAGTATGGAAATATGGAAGTTTGTAAAGTGGGTGTGAAGATAGGAGTGTGGCCGTGTGTGTATATATGTTGTATATTCACAATGAGTTGTATTCTAGTTGTGAGTAGGGTGGAATTAATATTGGAAATGAAAGTTGAATGAATTTGGTGAAAGTTGGAAAATCTCCATGTTAGCCGTGGGAACATGTATGATGAAATGGAAATGGATTAATGTTGTTTAATATGTTAATTGCGTTGTTGTGATCCTTGCATTGTAAATGTAGGAAAAATGATGTAAGTTGCATTGAAATGGAATGTGGGAACTTATGTCGTTTTCTTATGATTTTATGACATTATGGAATTAAGTTGTTAAGGTGCAAATTATGATGATTGTTGATGAACTTAGAAGATGGAAATGTGTTATGAATGTGTATGTTAAAGATTAGAAGAATTGGATAAACTATGGCTTTGGTGGAAGGTGTGTATATTTTGTATATCTTGTGTATATAGTGTAGAAATGATATGAAATGTTTCCGCATGGCATTGTAATGATTTTGATTAGTAATGAATGTGAGTATGATGGTGTTGATTTGAAAATTTGAAGTCGGGATGGAAGTTATTGCATTATGTTAAGACTAGTTGTGTATTGTATTGTGTTGTGTTGTGGTTGTTGATGTTCTTAGTGTTGTTGTTGGGTTGTTGTTGATCATTTTGAGCCGAGTTGAATCTCGGGGATGCTATATGTATAGGGGAGATGCTGCCCAAATTTTTATAGAACAATATTGGTTAAGCTTGGAAATTGTAAGTCTTATGAATAGTAACGGGTCAATGTGACCATTTGCAGATTTTTGGCGAAACGGGAAGTGAATTTGAAATGGCGTAAGGAGCATAAAAGGTATGTAAAGCTCTACCTATTCTTCTCTTGGCATGTCTTAGATGTAATAGGATTGGATTTGGACCCTAAGGACCACTCTATTCTTCGAATCTACGTCTAAAAAAACGCCCCTTTTCATTCAAAAGAGGAATTGAATTGAATATGTTACGAATAGTTAGAAAAATTGCCTAAACGTTTAGAACTTGTACAAATAAGACCCGACTACCCTAAAACCCTCACCGTGACATCATGAAATGTAACGTACGTAAAATTGTGTACGCCACCTCATTCGGCCCCCGAGGTGGGCCCAACTTTCCCCCGATTTTTCCGATTTGTTCCGTTTGGCTTAGTTTGGAATAAAGTTCAAAGGAAAACTCTTGGCTACTCTCCTAACTATTATATGACATTCGTTTGAATTATTTTGATAAGCCCCATAATGTATTTTGAAACATGAACATGATTACAAAAAGCTTATTTTGACATATGCTATTGTGATATCCGAAATGCATACACTATGGTTACTACCCGTTACACACGTCATATGGTTTGTCATCCGAATTATGATGCGAGTCTCCGTAAATGTCTATATTTTATTTTGCATATGGTTTTCTCACTACTCCGCTCGTGCGAGCACATTATGACATCTTTCACTGCGTCCCGGCCGGGGCATGTATTCGTGCGGTTCCACCGGCATTATTGTTCACGCGTCCCTCACTAGAGGGCGGGGCATGTTATATATATATATATATATATATATATATATATATATACATATGATGATGATGTGATGACGGGAGGTGGCCGGGATGGCATATGATGATTCCTTTCACCGCGTCCCTCAGAGAGGGCGGGCACGCTATATGCATATACATGATGATTTTACTTACCGCCCCCTCATTTGAGGGGCCGGAATGGGCATGTTATGTATACCTATGTTCATGATGATTTCTTTGATTATGATACTCAGTCCATTAATGATTTTGAAAAGCATGAGTTACGTTCAAGGTAAGTTTTATGAGATCCGGGTACTGTATTACCTATTAGTCCTCTTTGTTTCCGTATGATTCAGTTATTGTGTTTATATGCTTTACATACTCGGTACATATTTCGTCCGACCCCCTTTCTTCGGGGTCGTTTCATGCGCGCGAGTGCTGATACACATTTGAGTGAGCCGCCGCCTTAGGGTTCTGTCCGGCTATCTTGAAGAGCTCCCTTGTCGGAGCCCGATTTTGGTACGGCCTTTGTTACATTTTGTGTATATTTGTTCGGGGTACGGCGGGGCCACGTCCCGTCATATGATTTTGTTACTTTCGTGTAGAGGTCCGTAGACATGTACCGTGGGTGTGGCTATGTACGTACGGCTATAGGCACGTATTGTATGTTTGGGGTGGTTTATTCACCGCGGCGCCTTGTCGGCTCGCCTATATATATGTATATGGCTATGTTAGCCCCGTGGCCTTTGTTGGTATTTTCTCAGGCAAAAATTTTGGTTAGTAAGAAAACAGAGGAAACTCTCGCCCAAATTT
>NW_026713335.1:0-28180 GCF_029784015.1 Lycium ferocissimum | reverse complement strand
TTTCACTCGTAACTATTTATGATTCAAATACATGATTTCCGTTTCAAGTTAAGCTTTATGAGATTCGGTTCTTTTTACTTTTTTGTCTTCTTTATTTTCCGTATTTATTCGCTTTTTTTTTCGTGTTTCATGCTTTACATGCTCGCACATATTCCGTACCGACCCCTTTCTTCGGGGCCGAGTTTCATCCGCGTGGCATACCCCCCCCCCCCCCCCCCCCTCGCTTGGTGAGCCGCCGGCCTTAGATCCCTACTCGGCCATTTTGGAGAGCTCCCTTGTCCGGAGTCCGTGTTTTGGTACACCTCTTTTGTTATACATTCGTTCATGTTTGTTCGTGGTTGGGCCCCCCGTCATACGATTCTCGTTATTACTCGCAGGTCCGTAGACATGTATGTGGGTTATGGGTAGCATTGTTCGGTCCGTGTGTGTTCGTATATTTCCGGCTATGTGTGTATGACATGTATATATATGTGTATGTGTGATGTCGTGCCTTTCTCGTACGCATAAGTTCTTATTCTGTTTGCTATGATCTGATTATAATGAATAGGTGGGTACGAGTGCCCAGCTCAGGCACTAGTCACGGCCTACGGGGCTGGGTCGTGACAGTAGAAAGGAGTTATTAATGTTAGAGTGCGTTTTGAATTAATTGTTGATGTTGTTAATATGTTGTTGGTATTATTGTTGATGATTTGGCCGAGTTGAATTCTCGGGGTTGTTGAATTTATAGGGGAAATGCTGCCCAAATTTCTGTAGATAAAGTGCTAACTTGGGATTGAATTCCTAAGTACCTATAACTAATGTTAGTATCTAATGACGTTGTTGTAGATCTTGGGAAGCCCGAGACTTAAGTTTGGATTAGCCTAAGAAGCGGACAAGGTATGTAAAGCTTACCTTTTTTTCTTTTGGCATGTCTTAGACGTAAGTAAGATATGATACGAGCCTTGGGGTAACTCTATTCATAGGATCCGAGCATGTCTATGATTCTTATTCACTTCTTGATGTTAGCATTCCTAATATAGTCGAGCTATGACCCTTGTGTCTTTTGTATGATTGGATAATAAATGTTGCATAAAGAATTTTTGTTCTTAAAGGATTCTATGTCGAATAATGACCGTAACTTTCATAGACGGGCTCGGATCGCTTCGATACGTTCGTAGAGGGTCCTAAAGCTAATAATGACCGTAACTTTCATAGACGGGCTCGGATTGGTTTGATACTTGTCCGTGGTCCCGAGACTGTCCCTTGTATAGTTCTAACGACATTTTGAAAGAACTTAACATGACTATCGTCTTAACCCTCGAGCGTCGACCACTTACTTATCTATTGAGTCTGTAATGATGATTTATATGCATATGGTTACTCACTACTCTGCTCGTGCATACTGTTGTTACATCGTTCGCCGAATTCCGGGCCGGTTATGTCATCGTGCGCACTATGCTATATTCTGGAGTATGATGTGTTACGGTTCACCGAGTCCCTCGCTAGGGGGCCGGGTACCGCTTATATTATGGTGTTATGATGTGTTATGATGTTATGATGTGTTATGGCGTTATGATGTGTTACGGAGTTATGAAACCTTCTGGAGTATGATGTGCTATGGCGCCAAAGACGGGGTGGCGACCATGTTCCCTGAGCCCTATACATGATATTGATATGCATTGTTTGTGTTTCAAAAGTAAGCATTTTGGTATTCTGGTTATTGTATTCGTTTTCTATACTTCTTATTTCAGTTGTGATCCTGCTTACTGTATTCCATGCTTTATATACTCAGTACATATTTCGTACTGACCCCCTTTCTTCGGGGGCTGCGTTTCATGCCTGCAGGTATGTCACACCCCAATCCTACTAGGGTGTGATGGGCACCCGACCCCATATTCGGAGCCGAGCGAACCCTCCGACTCTTATTACATACATACTTTCTTTGGATTCTTAGATTAAACAAAAATAAAATACATAGTAAAACTTTCAAAATCTTTTGTCGTTTCCATTAAACACAATCGTAAAACATAAGGGCTCGTAACATAATGTATAATAAAAACACATCGGCTCGTGGAACCATTTTCAAAATCGACACACTAAACCCACGACTCACTTCGCAAAGTCTCTAATTTCGAACAAACCGCACAAGACATATAATCCGACTCGGCGAAGACCTGTGCACAAACGAGTCTACCAACTCCGCCGGAACGTCTCCCCGCCATAGCTCTTACTTGTCCGAGTGTACCGCGCGCATGAAAACGCAACCACAAAAGGGGCGTCAGTACGAGTAATGTACCGAGTATGTAAGGCATGAATAATATCACGAAATCATAAGAACATAAACACAACATAGGAGAGTGATATAACCCGTATCTCGTTTGTCTACCATATACGATATTATGTTAGCTTTACCTTTTGGAGTACTATATAGATACCGCAAGTAAACCGCCCGACCGTGTAGGCGCGGTGTATAACCGCCCGACCATATAGGTGCGGGACTACCGCCCGACCATATAGGTACGGTGTAACGCTTTTCGAGTGCATCATGGAATAAAGGAGTAATCGTCATCCGAGTGCCCGCTTGGGGCGGATGCCATGCATGCTAACTTTTTAAAAATATGTAAATATCTGTAAGTAAACCGCCCGACCACATAAGATCGGTGTATAAATCGCCCGTCCATATAGGAACGGTATAAGCCCGCGTCCGGGCCTCCCGCGTCCGGGTATAACCGCCCACCGCAAGGTGTGTACGCCCGCCGCCCGTCGGACGGTACGGTGTCATAAAATAAATCATATGTAAAAATAAAGCATGCATGAGAGCCCAAGTGAAAACTACAACTCTATCGGAGTGACGTAAGGTCGGTAACCTCCGATCACATGATGGATAATCAGGATCGCCCGCTCACCTTGAAGGAACAATTATAAGGCGAGACTCGTCAATCAAGGATAACATCACGGGAAAACATAAAACGGTCATGACATATCATTTCATATACTTTGAAACCTCTAAAATAGTCATTATCCAAAAATTAGCTTAACATTTCATATCGTCGTATTCATGGTAAGAACATATCCTTGACATATTCGTCCTAGTCATTTTCTCATATCTAGCATCATCATTGTCATCATAAAATCATAGTCGTTGTTTTGATCATAAAAACTTTCAAGAATCGTAAAACTTAGATTTTGGAGAAAAATGGATATTTTGGAAAACATTCATAAACTTTTAGGAAGGAAAATCATGCTTTGGAATCATAACTTCTAACTTTTGAAAATAAGGACGTTATGGGAACATTTATAAAATCGCAACGTATGATTCATGCCATAGAAGGAAAAAGGACGAGCCTTAACATACCTGTGTCGCGCCTTACTAGCTACGCTTATCCATCCAAACTTGTTAGTCTACATTCAAGAGAGTTGACATAATCATTAGACTCATTACCATGTACTTATCTCAATCCTTCAAACAAATTCATTTATATCCTGCCGAAATTTCGGCAAGATCTCCTCCAAATATACCATCCCCGAGAATCTAACTCGGCAAATTTTAATCAACAATAATCCGGGAATTCAACCCGGCCAAACCAACAACAATACTAGCAATTATTCTAGCAACACTTCAATATTTAATTCTATTCTATTCAATTCAATTCAATTCAATTCGCATAATGTTCCAACAACTCAATCGACATACTACTTTATCCGAAACCTTCAATTTCACCAACAACCATACATTTCATTATCATTCATATACGTTAACTTCATCAACAACCTTCATTCTATATCACATAATCCATAACAACAACAACTAGAATGTCCAATAAAATCAATTTGCCACAATTTACCAAATCCTATACCATTCGGCCACAACACTTTCTACATATTTTCATGAACTTCACCCATTTCTTGACATTACAACAACAACCAAAATTTTACATATAATTAATTCATTCTTTTCTACACAACACAATACCACACATACGGCCCATGTCCAACATTCACAACTTCAACCAAAATCATCAAACTTTCATTGTCAACATAGAATTCACAACAACAATAATCAAAATACCAATTAAAATACTTGGTTCACCATTACCACACCATGCCAACCTCACGGCCACATGCACAACACAATTTATTTTCATGATTTTCATTTATTTCTCCACACTACATCATTCACAAGCATCCATAACATAGGAAAGGAGGTTAATTCTTACCTTTTTCTACTTATCTCCTTCCTTGACCCAAGTTGCTCCTTGCAAGAATTGTTGTTTTTCTTGTTCTAACAATTATGTTATGTTGGAGAGAACCCTTGAATTAGTGTAAATACTAGAAGAATGAAAATTTGGATCAAGAATTGGAGGCTTGGAATTTTTTTTTTTTTCTTTTCTTTCTTGGCTTGGCCGAAGCCTTGCCCTTCTCCTTTCTTTTTTTTTTTTCTTTCTCTTCACCCTTGTATTAAAATGATGAACTAGTCATCTTTCCATATTTGCATCTTAGTCCCTCAAGTATGGCCTCATGTCCCCTTTCTTCCTCTTCTAGAATTTTCCTCCTTTTTCTTGATTTTTCTTTTCTTTCCTTTTTTTTTTTTTTTTGGCAACTTGCCTCTTTTCATGAAACTTCTTGAAGGCTTTGTGAAATTACCATTTTGCCCCTTGGCTTTTACATTATTACTCCGAGACCTTTTGGCGAACTTCCTTTTACCCTCAACCTTTCTCAATATTTCCACATTAATAATATTCATAAATAGTATTCATAACCAACTTGCTCATTAATATGATTTTTGGAAACGGTCTTACCCTCGACTATCTCGAAATATTCGAACGTACAAAGTACGGCTATAAGCAATCTGTATGCCCACTTTGGTGATCCGCCGCCTTAGGGACATCTACTCTCGCTATCTTGAGTGCTCCTTTGTCCCGAGCCTATATTTTGGTACAGACTTTTCCGTTGTATATGTATATGTTTATTCAGGGGTACGGTGGGGCCCTGTCCCGTCATATGATTCTGTTGTTACTCTTAGAGGTCTGTAGACATATGTGTGGGTCGTAAATAGTTACTGTCCAGTTATGTCTGTGTGATTTATGTTTTGGGCGGTCCCACTCGCCATGGCAGCCTTATCGGCTTGCGTATGTATATATATTTTGGGATGTTGTGTTCTATGACAGCCTTGCCGGCTTCTGTGCGGTATATATGTTTATATGCGACAATTTGAGACTACGTGTGATCTTTGTATATGTATAAGTATTTGTACGCTGATTCTGGTTAATGGGTGTGTACGAGTGTCCAGCTCGGGCACTAGTCACGGCCTACGGGGCTGGGTCGTGACAATAAACAAGACTCTACTAGACACGGTCTGTAGATAATCCTAGGACGAAAATGTTCTGATACCATTTCTGTCACGACCCAAATTGATGAGCCATGACGGGAGTCTGACCTCTAGCGGCCAAACACCCCTAATTACTTATCTGAGACATACTGAACATCAAAGGCCCATAAATGGCACAAACTAATCTCATAAAAGGGAAACATCAGAACTCTGTACAATCTGCATATATATACACAACATGCGGAAGAACAGTGCAAGCCAGCTAGGCTGCTACATATACTGTACACAAAAGAATAGAAGCCGACAAGGCTACATCATCTGACTACTACATACAACTGTCTACAGACCTCTACTGGAATGAAAGCTGTAGAAAGGACGGGACAGGGCCCCGTCATACCCATATGCATACACATCTCAAAGGGGGCATACCAAACCTGACTGTAGCTCCGGATCGAATGGAGCATACTGACCACTGCTAGATCTAGAGGTCCTACTGAGCTGGACCACCTGTCTGTCTCCCTGTACCTGCTGTCACGACCCAACTAGGGCCATGACGGGCACCCGGGGCTAACCACCGAGCACCACCCATTCGATTACTCATCTGCTTTCATTCATATTCTCATGCTCATAATCACAGAAAACTGTTTGCATTTGAAATAATTTACTTTATATACATGAGCCCTTTTGGCTATCAAAATAATATATATATATATATATATATATATATATATATATATATATATATATATATATATATATATATATACATGTGACGAGAAACTGTGAGACCATACTACCCACAACTCGCGCATCTACGAGCCTCTACCGAAGTGCTAAACATGGATGGGACAGGACCCCGTCATGCCCAAAACATACATATACATATATATACCAAAAGAATAATCAATGGCACCTCCGAAAAAAAAATGGAGTGCTCTCAAATCAGCTAATAGCTCCTACGAGTCTGGATCGCCTCCCTATCTACCTCGTGGCATGAACACAAATTCAAAGAAAACGGACGTCAGTACGAACATTGTACTAAGTATGTAAGGCATAACAATAATGAAACATCAACGAAATGAGGAGGCATCAAATGAGAAGCAATCTGTAACTGACTGTGAATCATAAAAGAAATAATGCATGCTGACTTACTTCATAATCATCATCATATTATGTATGCATAAATGTATAAGCTGCCCGACCATATGGGTACGGTGTGATAATCATTAGCATTAGCCTGCGTCCAGGCCTCCCGCGTCAGGGGTACCATCTCATGCCGCCCACTAGTGGTGTCTGCCCATGCCATCTGGCCATGGTATATACGCTGCCCGCCTTAGCGGTGTCTGCCGGGCCATATAGGCGCGGTGTAATGTCATCATCATATACTCATCATAATGTATGCATGGAAACTCAAGGACAACTATACTTTATCGGGGTGACATAAGGTCGTGAACCCCCGATTCCATTATGGAGCATTCATAAACATTCTGCCTCACTTTGAAGGAATTAGCATAAGGTGAGTGTATATAATGATCAACACCAATAGATTGTAGATAGCATCATTAGCTTTATAGGAACATCATATCATGGACTCTATAATCTTTAGACTTAAGCTTATCATCATCATTATCGTACTCATAGTGTATCTCTTATCTCGTATGACTATTCATGAACAAGGACTCTTAGTTTTCTTGAAGATAGAAAATTCATGACGAAGGAGAAAATTCATTCCATAAGATTCATGCCTTAGAAAGAAAGGACTAGCCTCACATACCTTTTCCGTTTAATTACTCTATCGCTTGCTCGTTCTCCTTTAATGCACTCGTTCTACCTTCAAGAGAATTCGTATCGACATTAGCTAAACAATTACAAGAACGTGCTTACTAAAACTAGAGAAAATTGGGCAGCATTTCCTTTGTTTATACGACTTCCTCCATACTCCATATCAACTCCCAAAACATTCATAACAATAATTACAATATCATAAACAACAATCATCATTCATTTGCATTATCCACATTTCACAATTTCACTTCAAATTCTCCATAATCATGATCATAGTTCACCATCGCGTCCTTTTACATACAATGCTTATTTCATTTTATAAATGTCATTCATAACCTACTTACAATCACAACATATCCATTTTCATGATTCATTCCAACTACTACTCAACAATGACACTATTCCCACATTTATGACCCATTTTCTATATTCTTCTACAATCTAAGTATTTTAACTTTTCAATACCTCAAACATCATGAAAATACCATAAAACTTACCTTAGATGTTGTAAGAACAAGCCTTGAGTGGCAATACTCTTCTTGCACCAAAACCTTAATTCACTTCCAATGGGATTTCTCGACTTAGATGACTTTAATGTGTTTCACACTCTTGATTTGTGTTGGTTTGATGAAGTTGATCATCAATTTCCCTTGTTTTCTTGTAGATGAAGTATATGGAACCTTCTAGAGGTCTTGAGAGAGATGAAGAAATGTGGGAAATGAAATTAATGAAGTGGGAACATGTATTTATATTTGCAACTTAATCAGTTCGTCGGGACTTCCACGGACACTTATACGGTCCGTGGAACATTCCACGGCCCGTATAAGTGGTCATGGTTCACCACTGGGCAAACACCATCTCTGCTGGGTGTTATACGGACTGTATAATGTTATACGGACCATATAAGTCGGTCGTATAACCCCTTTTTCCCTGAAATGATTTCCGTCGTTCGTTTGATCTCCAATCCTTATGGAACCTTCTTGACACTTGTTTAGCACTTCATTAACAATCTAAGGGACATTATGACTCTTCTCCAAAATATCATTAAGTCATCCTTAATTCGATACTAGTAAATCTTGCCCGACACACGACATATACCTTACTTTCCTTAACAACTTTCTTCCCTTACCTTACATGTCTTTGAAATCTCGATTAGGGTCGTCAAATGTTATTTCTTACTTATCAAAACACCGTATACGTCATGCCCTTTGTTAGTCTATTCACTGTACATTAACTATTCTATTTCTTACTTATCAAAACATCGTATACGTCATGCCCTTTGTTAGTCTACTCACATACCTTTGTCGTTTAACTATTCTATCGCTTGCTCGTTCTCCTTTAATGCACACGTTCTACCTTCAAGAGAATTCGTATCGACATTACCTAAACAATTATAAGAACGTGCTTACTAAATCTAGAGAAAATTGGGCAGCATTTCCTTTGTTTATACGACTTCCTCCATATTCCATATCAACTCCCAAACATTCATAACAACAATCATCATTCATTTGCATTATCCACATTTAACAATTTCACTTCAATTCCTCCATAATCATGACCATAGTTCACTATCGCGTTCTTTCACATACAATGCTTATTCCATGTTCTAAATGTCATTCATAACCTATTTACTGTCACACCCTAATCTTGATCAGGGTGTGATGGGCACCCGACCCCGTAACCGGAGCCGAGCGAACCCGCTGACTCTTACTACGTACTGAGTTTTTTTTTTTTTTTGAAACCTTTACAGCAAACATACTTAATAAGATTGCTCATACATAATAAGACTCTTTGGTTGCTTTTAAATCAATAAAATATATAGCTGTACACAACTCATATCATGATACAAACTGGCTCCCAAAACCCACGACTCTGTCTGCAAAGTCTCTAACTTCGAATGAAACATCATGGCATAGTATGCTGACTCGGCGACACTCCAGAACAAAGGGAGTTTGCCAACTTCACTGAACATCTTCTAACCGTCTGGGTGTACCTGCGTGGCATGAAACGCAGCCCCCGAAGAAGAGGGGTCAGTACGAGCATTGTACTGAGTATGTAAGGCATGAACAGTAACATAACAAGAGATGTAGAGCATGTCACGTGAAAGAGAGTATCCGTACATAAGAGACATATCATGTGTGTAAAGCCGTAAGTCGTACATATAAAGCATATCGTGTGAAGTCGTGACCGTAAGTACGAGTGCCTCTTAAGGCGGAATCATGCATGCTTAATGCTGCGGGACGTGCAGCCCGATCCATATACTATGCTGCGGAACGTGCAGCCCGATCCATATACATTGCTGCGGAACGTGCAGCCCGATCCATTTGTATATACATGTACGTATTCTTTCTTTGAAAATATCACATTTTCATATATAAAGAAAATAGAACATACCATATTGCCGAGGCGTCGGCTCCGATCCATTTAACCACTTATCCCGCGTCCGGCATCCCGCGTCCGGGACGATATCATATCATTCTCCAACCGATCGTGGTTGTGCGCCTATAGCGCCTGCCCTTTTTCCCATCTTCCCCATATACATATACATATACGTATACTTATACATATATCATGTCATAGCATGCAGGAGAGCCCGAAGAAAAGCTATAACTCTATCGGAGTGACGTAAGGTCGGTAACCTCCGATTCTACTATGGAATAACCCGGATCGTCATGTCTCACCTTGGAGGAACGATTATTTAAGGTGAGACTATCAACGAAGGGCAACATTAAGAGAACATAGAACATGTCATATCGTATCGTGCACTTTGGAGCCTTTAAAAATAGTCATTATTCGAAAATAGCTTAACATTTTCATATCGTCGTATCCATGGTAAGAACATATCCTTGACATATTCATCACAGACGTCTTCTTATATCTGGTATCATCCTTGTCGTCATAAAATCATAGTCGTCGTTTTAGTCATGAAAACTATCAAAACGTAAAACTTAGATTCTGGAGAAAATGAATATTTTTGAAAACATTTATAACTTTTAAGAAGAAATCATGTTTTGAAATCATAAATTCTAATTTTGAAAATAAGGTCGTTATGGGAGCATTTATAATATTTCATTATGTGATTCATGCCGTAGAAAGAAAAAGGGACGAGCCTTAACATACCGCGCTCGCCTTACTAGCTACGCCTATCCATCCAAATTCGTTGCCGCCAGTCTACATTCAAGACGATTGACACAATCATTAGATTCATTACCGCGTACTTGTCTTAACCTTTCAAATACATTTACTTATTATCTGCCGAAATTTCGGCAAAGATCTCCCCCGTAAATATACCACCCCCGAGAATATGGCTCGCCCAATTTATCCATTAACAACAATCGGAGAATTCAACTCGGCCAAACCATCAACAATACCACAATTATTCTAGCAACACTTCAATATTCAATTCAATTCAATTCAATTCAATTCAATTCGCATAATATTCCGTCGAATCAATCAACATACTACTTCACCCGAAACCTTCAAATTTAACAACAACCATACATTTCATTATCATACACATTCGTTGGCTTCAACAACAACTTTCATTCTACGTCACATATTCCATAACAACAACAACTAAAATGTCAAATAACATCAATATTCATTAACTTGCCAAAACACCTATCGCTCGACCATAACCTTTTTGCATATTTTCATGCATTCTCATCCAACCCTTTATATTACGACAACAATATAGCAAGCAAAATACTAAATAAAATTGTTTCATTTTCCCCTACATG
Source organism: Lycium ferocissimum (assembly GCF_029784015.1). NCBI lineage: Eukaryota > Viridiplantae > Streptophyta > Magnoliopsida > Solanales > Solanaceae > Lycium > Lycium ferocissimum. The sequence goes on along the minus strand of NW_026713335.1, from coordinate 17,347 downwards.
CACTACCATATTCGGCTACAACATCACATTATTTTTCTATGAACTCCATTCATTTCTTGACATTACAATATATATATATACGAATCATCCATGACAACAACAATCAACTCATCTTATCTACACATCACTATTCCATTCGGCTACACCCTCAACACACACATACACCATGAATTCCATCCATTTCTATATGCTACAACATGCACAACCATCCAAGACACATAGAGAAAGATGGGTCCTTACCTTTTTTCCACTCACTTCTTCAACTTGGCTAGAGTCTTCAACTTGCAAGAATGAGTGATTCTCTTGCTCCAACGATTATCTCATGTTGTTTAGGACCTTCAACTTACTTGGAATACTAGGAGGAAATGATTGTTCTTCATCAATTTCCCATGGCTAAATTTTGCTAGCCATGGCCGAACCTACCCTCTTCTTTCTCTCTTCTTCTTTTTTTTTCTTTTTCTTTTCTTTCTCTCCTACTTCATGAATTATGAACACCCCTCTTATATATATACTTATATATATTGCATGCATGTGAGGGGCACATGCCCCCTCTCTAGATTTTTCTTCCTTTTTCCCTCCTTTTCTTGAATTTTCTTCAAACTTCCACAAAGATGACTAGCTCCTTTCTCTTCTTTTTTTGTTTTTTTTTTCGGCCACATGGCCTTTTCAAGACATTCCTTGAGCACTCATGAAATGACCATTTTGCCCCTAGCCTTTTTCAATATTTCCCATGATGCCACTTTGCAAATTTTCCTTTTTAACCTTAACCTTTTCCGACATTTCCACAATACCAATATTTATAGATAATATTCCTAACAACTCCGACACTAAAATTATTTTAGAACATAGTCTTGTCCTTAATTTCTCACCATTGTCACGCAACATCCGGACGTACGAAATGCGGGCTATAACATCCTCCCCCCCTTTAGAACATTCGTCCTCGAATGTTCAACTGACCTTATGGGCGTTATAGTACTCCGGGAGGATTCCTTTTATAACCGCTCTTTCCTTTATGCCCGTTTCTTATCCTTAACCTCGTTTTTCCTTATAATCAAACTCCTTAACCTTTCCATGAGTCCGTGTTCAGTGTCATGGGTTTCCTAATTTACTGGACCATCGTATTGCCCTTGTCTTTCTCTGACCATCTCCTTTCTGTTACTGTTTATCACCATACCTTAACGGAAACCATGTCTGGGTACACAATCTTTATTTATCGACCCAACGCGGCTGTAGGCTATTCCCTTATCCTCAGGTCTTTCTCTTAGTATACTCATTGTTATTTCGCTTCTACTTTTCTCCCAAGTACTCTTGCGACACCCCGACATTTTTGTACTCTAATTCCAAACTAATAGATTTCCTTTTCTGGTACTTGATAATGTTGCGGTTCCTTTTTAGGTCTAGTATAATATAGTCTCCCCCCCTTTTTGGGGCTCCTTATATGCTAACCGCCTTCGAATACCTTCTTTTTCTTGCTATTTCTTCATATGGGTCCTAAGGGTCGTGAACTATTCCTTTCGCCTTGCTTATGAAAATCGGTCTTCAAACTTTGTACACTCCTTTCTTGTTTCCTTTTATCACTTTCTATTCCTTTTCACATGTCTACTTTGAGTCCTTATCCAAACAATCTTGCGCTTTGTCGATAGCTTCTCTCGAGGTTTCCCTTACTAAGCTTTCCTTCTTTTCACTTTTGCCGACCTGTTGGTCTCCTTGCCTTCCGTGAACTCACTCTCTTTCCTTTGCAACTATCTCCACATTAGACTCTCAAGCCTTAAGCTTGTGGTAGAACAATAGCAACTTAACTTGTAGCACCGATACCTTTTATTATTTATCGTCACTCGAACTTCGGTATCCTTTTACTGATTAGCGCCTTCCTAACCGTAGCGCCGGTTGCTGAGACTCACATGTCCAACGATACAATTATATATGAAATATTTCATACATTCCGATATATAACCACTATCAACTAACCCACAACATACCTCCAAACACTATTCAAGCCTATCCTAATTTTCGAGCCGTGCCGCACTTCCTGTCTCCTCGTCAAGCTGGCCTGCCTCGTCCTACGCGTCCTCTGACAATCTCCAACCATCCCATATGCTCGAGTTTCCCTTAGGCTAACCCAACTCCTCATTTGTCTCATATGTTTGAATATGTAGAATTCGTACATACTTCCCAGGGGGGTCACCCATCCTCCCGCCTGAGCACGCTTAACCTCGAAACTTTGCTGAAATTCGGTGCCCTAATGCTGATACTTTCGCGTCTACTTCCTCGTATGCCCTTTATTACCTGACCTAAAGCCAATCAAAACTTTACGGCTTCCGAGACATTTTTGTAACATAGCCTTTCTTTTACAATTACTATTTTGCCCTTTTTTACTTTCCAATACTCACCTTCCGCCTGTGTGTATAGCTACCTCCTTTATCATTCTCACTATTCAAATATGTGCGCAGCAAATGTTAACAGTACCTTGCGGGCTTACATACGTATACGACACACCTCAGCCGTCCAGAGCCCCCAGCTTCGGGTAACAGGACAATTACGTTAGGGCTTACCTCTATGGCCTTCCATAGCATCACTCGCCTTCTTCTGTCGTACGTCTAGCTTATATAAGGAACTTCATTTTCTTATAGCTTGGCTCTATCGCACGATCTTAGAACGGAAGGAAGGTCAACAATTCCTAGATGCCCCGCGTACCTCCTGCCTATAGATGTGGCCGGCTTCACACCCATAAACAGGACTCTACCGGACACGACTTTGCAGACAACCCTTGGACCGACCTCGCCCGATACCACTTTGTCACACCCTAATCTTGATCGTGTGTGATGGGCACCCGACCCCGTAACCGGAGCCGAGCGAACCCGCTGACTCTTACTACGTACTGAGTTTTTTTTTTTTTTTTTTTTTTTGAAACCTTTACAGCAAACATACTTAATAAGATTGCTCATACATAATAAGACTCTTTGGTTGCTTTTAAATCAATAAAATATATAGCTGTACATAACTCATATCATGATACAAACTGGCTCCCAAAACTGTTATATCCCGTATTTCATGCATTCGGATAATTCGAGAAAGTCATGGTAAGATAAGGACAAGGTCATTTTCAAGAATTATTTTAATGTACGAGCTGTCGGGAATATTATTTATGACTATTATAAGTATGGAAATATTGTGAATGGATAAGAGCGAGAAGAGAAATTCGCAAAATGGGCCGTGGAAATAATGCGAAAGGTTAGGGACAAAATCGTCATATTGAAAAAGTCGAGGGGCAAAATGGGAATGTCATCCAAGTTTCATGAAAATTCTAAAGAGGCCATATTGGCCATGTGACAAAAAAAAAAAAAAAAAGATGACCAAAAAAAAAAGGAAAAAGAAAATAGATAAAGTCATCTTTTTCTTAAAAATTTCAAGAAAATTCTAGAGAGGCATGTGCCTCTCACATGATGAGGGAAATCATATATATATATATAGAAAGGAGTGGTCATCCTTAGAAAGGAAATAAGATGAAGAACAAAAAAAAAGAGAGAAAGAAGCAAGCATATTCGGCCAAGGTAGGGGGATTTTTCCCCCATGGAATCTTGCCCCAAAAATTATTTTCTTTATGTATCTCCACTAATTCAAGGGTCCTCCGCAACGTGGTGCAATTATTTCTGAAGATAAGTCATTTGTTTCATCGATCTAGCACTTGAGTTAAGTGAAGAAGTTGGGAGAAAAAGGTATGATTCAATTCCTTTTCTATATGTTATAAAGGTCTTGTTGATGTTGTTGAATGTAAAAATGAGTAGAATTGATGAAAATATGGAAGTTGCATGAATGTATGTATACATGAATATAGCCGTGTGCATGTGTTGGTGTACGGGCAAAGATGAATTAATTTCATGTTGCATTCTATTTATGGTTATGGTGGGATTTATATTGGGAATGGAAGTTGAATGAATTTGGTTGAATTTGGAAATATAGGATATGGCCGTATGGTGCATGGAAGTAATGGGGAGTGAATTAATTTTGTTAGTATGTTAGTGGTGTTGTTGTGATCATTATAATGTAAGTGAAGATGAAATGGTTTAAGTTGGCATTGAAATGAAATGTGAAAGGTTATGTCATTTTAGAATGATCTTTATGATATTATGGAAATAAAGTTGTAGGGTGCAAATTATAATTATTGTTGATGAAATGGAAGATGGAAACATATTGTGAATATGTATGTTGAAGACTAGAAGTTTCGGATAAATTATGGTTTTGATGGAAAACTTGTATATTTTGTATGTTTGGTGAATATTTTGTAAAGTGATATGAAATATTTCCGAATCGTATTGAAGTGATCTTGATTAGTAAATTAATATGAAAATGTTAGTATTGAATTGAAAGTGTGAAGTTGGGATGGAAATTATTGAACTATGTAGAAGAGAAGAACATTTATGTTAAAAAGTATTGTGTTGTGATTCTCGATGTTATTGGTATTGCTTTGGGGATTGTTGTTGATGTTAATTTGGGCCGAGCCATATTCTCGGGATGGTGCATGTACAGGGGAGGTGCTGCCGAAATTTCGGCGGACAAGGACGAATCCAAGATTGGAATTTTAAAGCCTCATGAATAGTAACTGGCAAACATGACCAAATCATGGATTTTGGCGAACTTGGGACCGGGATCCGGAGTAGCGTAAGCGGCAGAAAAGGTATGTAAGGCTTTCCCTTCCTTCTCTGGCATGTCTTAGACGTCATAGGCTTGAACGTGTGTGCCTCGGGGGCCACTCTAATTCTAGAAATTCGAGTTTGAATTTGGTTACTATTCGCTCAGTAGTATTGAATTAAATGAGTTATGCTTTATTGTAAATAAATGCTCAAATGTTCGTAGCTCTTGAAAAAGGAACCGGAATGACTTGAAATCTTCAAGGTTAATGTAATGAGACATAATGACCACATTTCTAGGTTCGTTACCTGATTTGACCCGAGGTGGGCCCACAACACCCGAGACCTATGTATATTGCTTTATTTGTCTTATTTCCGTACGATTCTTAATAGAAACTTTTGACTAATGTTCTGAGTTTGTTATAAGTATTCGGTAACTCGTACATGGGCATTCGGTCCGACTATCCGGGTATGAACGCTCCGATACGAAAGATTTGATATGAATATTTTGATATAAGCGCTCCGATGTAAATATTCCAAATAGAAAAATCCGTATAAGTATGCAAACATAAGAGTGATATATAAGCTTTGGATATAAGTAAGTGGATATGAATATTCTCTCGTAACTCTTAATGTTCTTCATACACGACCCCGGATCGCTTGGAAAGTCCGAAGAGGTTTCGTATGTTAAATGCTTATAACGCTCCGATGCTAACTCCTCGAAGAACCCGAGACTTGTTCGGGATCTTCGATGTTAATAAGCGTATGTATTCATCGAGTCCGATTTCATATGCATATGTTTCGCACTACTCGCTCGTGCGCGACTCAATGTATCTTTCACCGAGTCCCGGCCGTGGCATGTTATGATCTCGGTGTGTACGTCACGATACGATTCTCGATTCACCGAGTCCCGGCCAGACATGTTATCGTGCTCTTCTCTCGCATTATTCACCGAGTCCCTCGTACTTGCGGGCCGGGACACGTTATTTGTGCATGTTGGTGATGATATGGGGACGGCGGCCAGACGGCATTTGATATTATCCACCGAGACCCGCAGAGGGTCGGACACGTTATGTATGTTTGGCACAGACTCGATCCGTACGATTCTACATTACCGAGTCCCTTAACAAAGGGCCGGGACACGTTATGTACCTATGGTTCTGGTATGCATGATTTTATCTACCGAGTCCCTTAATAAAGGGCCGGGACACGTTGTTTGCGTATATGACATCTGATTCTGCTATACATGATCCTATTCACCGAGTCCCTCGTCGTAGGGCCGGGACACGTCATACACAGATATGATTTATGATTTTGACATGCATTCTGTATTCTGTCCGATATATGTTATCCTCTGAGCCTTCGCACGTTCGTACTGTCCGATATATGTCGCATCTGTACGATCTGTAAGTTCTGTATTCCGTCCGGAACATGATTTCATCCGAACATTCTGTATGCTCTGTACTTTGTCTGACGTATGACGACACGGGTTCACTCTGTGTTTTCTGTACCTCTTCGGACACGCGATCCGTGATTTGTGAAATAAGCATTTCGGTACTCGTTTGACTTATTTACTTTCCGTACCCCTTTGCATACGAGACAGTAGGTATGAGCCGAGTCCGAAAGGTAAGCGTCTCCTATTCGAAGTAGGGTATTTATTTGCTAGTTCTCGTCCGTTTCACGATAGTTCGGTTACTTTGTGTTGTATGCCTTACATACTCGCACACACATTCCGCATCGACCCCTTTCTTCGGGGTCGCGTTTCATGCCGCGTGTACTCCCAGATTAGCCGATGTGATTATAGAAGACGTTCCACAGAGGTGGCAAGCTCCATCTTCCCCGAGCACGCCGAGTCAGAGTCTGTCTGATTTGATTTTCTGGATCTATGTTAGAGACTTTGCAGACAGCGTTGTGGGTATGGTATGTTAGTCTGTCAGCGGCTCCATCAGCCGACATGTCGATTTGTGTTATGTAGTTAATTTTGTATAATTACAGATTTTGTAAAATTTGAAAGCTTCATTATGTATTTCAAGATTATTCAGTTTAGGGATTGGAAAAAAATTTATGTGTGCCATAGAGTCCGCGGGTTCGCTCGGCTCCGGATATGGGGTCGGTGCCCATCACGTCCCATCGGAATTGGGCGTGACAAAACCCACGACTCGTGTCCGCAAAGTCTCTAACTTCGAATGAAACATCATGGCATAGTATGCCGACTCTGCGACACCTCCGAACAAAGGGAGTTTGCCAACTTCGCCGGAACATCTTCTAACCGTCCGGGTGTACCGCGCGGCATGAAACGCAGCCCCCCGAAGAAGAGGGCCGCACGAGCATTGTACCGAGTATGTAAGGCATGAACAAGAACATAACAAGAGATGTGTAGAGCATGTCACGTGAAAGAGAGTATCCGTACATAAGAGACATATCATGTGTGTGTCGTAAGCCGTACATATAAAGCATATCGTGTGAAGCCGTGACCGTAAGTACGAGTGCCTCTTAAGGCGGGAATCATGCATGCTTAATGCCGCGGGACGGCAGCCCGATCCATATACTATGTCGCGGAACGTGCAGCCCGATCCATATACATATGTCATGCGAACGTGCAGCCCGATCCATTTGTATATACATGTACGTATTCTTTTCTTTGAAAACATCTCATTTTCATATATAAAGAAAATAGAACATACCATATTGCCGAGGCGCGTCGGCTCCGATCCATTTAACCACTTGTCCCGCGTCCGGCATCCCGCGTCCGGACGATATCATATCATTCTCCAACCGATCGTGTGGCCGTGCGCCATAGCGCCCGCCCTTTTCCCCATCTTCCCCATATACATATACATATACGTATACTTATACATATATCATGTCATAGCATGCAGAGAGCCCGAAGAAAAGCTATAACTCTATCGGAGTGACGTAAGGTCGGTAACCTCCGATTCTACTATGGAATAACCCGATCGTCATGTCTCACCTTGAGGAACGATTATTTAAGGTGAGACTATCAACGAAGGGCAACATTAAGAGAACATAGAACATGTCATATCGATCGTGCACTTTGGAGCCTTTAAAAATAGTATTATTCGAAAATAGCTTAACATTTTCATATCGTCGTATCCATGGTAAGAACTTATCCTTGACATATTCATCACAGACGTCTTCTTATATCTGGTATCATCCTTGTCGTCATAAAATCATAGTCGTCGTTTTAGTCATGAAAACTATCAAAACGTAAAACTTAGATTCGGAGAAAATGAATATTTTTGAAAACATTTATAACTTTTAAGAAGAAATCATGTTTTGAAATCATAAATTCTAATTTTGAAAAATAAGGTCGTTATGGGAGCATTTATAATATTTCATTATGTGATTCATGCCGTAGAAAGAAAAAGGGACGAGCCTTAACATACCGCGCCGCGCCTTACTAGCTACGCCTATCCATCCAAATTCGTTGCCGCCGCCTACATTCAAGACGATTGACACAATCATTAGATTCATTACCGCGTACTTGTCTTAACCTTTCAAATACATTTACTTATGATCTGCCGAAATTTCGGCAGCATCTCCCCTGTAAATATACCACCCCCGAGAATATGGCTCGGCCCAATTTATCCATTAACAACAATCGGAGAATTCAACTCGGCCAAACCATCAACAATACCACAATTATTCTAGCAACACTTCAATATTCAATTCAATTCAATTCAATTCAATTCAATTCAATTCGCATAATATTCCGTCGAATCAATCAACATACTACTTCACCCGAAACCTTCAAATTTAACAACAACCATACATTTCATTATCATACACATTCGTTGGCTTCAACAACAACTTTCATTCTACGTCACATATTCCATAACAACAACAACTAAAATGTCAAATAACATCAATATTCATTAACTTGCCAAAACACCTATCGCTCGACCATAACCTTTTTGCATATTTTCATGCATTCTCATCCAACCCTTTATATTACGACAACAATATAGCAAGCAAAATACTAAATAAAATTGTTTCATTTTCCCCTACATGCACTACCATATTCGGCTACAACATCACATTATTTTTCTATGAACTCCATTCATTTCTTGACATTACAATATATATACGAATCATCCATGACAACAACAATCAACTCATCTTATCTACACATCACTATTCCATTCGGCTACACCCTCAACACACACATACACCATGAATTCCATCCATTTCTATATGCTACAACATGCACAACCATCCAAGACACATAGAGAAAGATGGGTCCTTACCTTTTTTCCACTCACTTCTTCAACTTGGCTGTGAGTCTTCAACTTGCAAGAATGAGTGATTCTCTTGCTCCAACGATTATCTCATGTTGTTTAGGACCTTCAACTTACTTGGAATACTAGGAGGAAATGATTGTTCTTCATCAATTTCCCATGGCTAAATTTTGCTAGCCATGGCCGAACCTACCCTCTTTCTTTCTCTCTTTCTTCTTTTTTTTTTTCTTTTCTTTCTCTCTCTCCTACTTCATGAATTATGAACACCCCTCTTATATATATACTTATATATGTGCATGTGAGGGGCACATGCCCTCTCTAGATTTTTCTTCCTTTTTTCCCTCCTTTTCTTGAATTTTCTTCAAACTTCCACAAAGATGACTAGCTCCTTTCTCTTTTTTTTTTTTTTTTTTTTTCGGCCACATGGCCTTTTCAAGACATTCCTTGAGCACTCATGAAATGACCATTTTGCCCCTAGCCTTTTTCAATATTTCCCATGATGCCACTTTGCAAATTTTCCTTTTTACCCTTAACCTTTTCCGACATTTCCACAATACCAATATTTATAGATAATATTCCTAACAACTCCGACACTAAAATTATTTTAGAACATAGTCTTGTCCTTAATTTCTCACCATTGTCACGCAACATCCTGACGTACGAAATGCGGGCTATAACATTTACAATCACAACATATCCATTTTCATGATTCATTCCACCTACCACTCAATAATGACACTATTCCCACATTTATGACCCATTTTCTATATTCTACTACAATCCAAGTGTTTCAACTTTTCAAGACCTTAAACAACATGAGAATACCATAAAACTTACCTTAGATAGTGTAGGAACAAGCCTTGAGTGGCAATACTCTTCTTGCACCAAAACCCTAATTCACTTCTCTTGGGATTCCTTGACTTAGATGACTTTAATGTGTTTCTAACTCTTGATTTTTGTTGGTTTGATGAATTTGATCATCAATTTCCTTTGTGTTCTTGTATATGAAGTGTGGAGAATATTATAGAGGTTTCTTGAGTTGTGGAGTGGAAATGAAATGAATTAAAATGAGAGAGGGATCCCTTAGATCAACGTTTGAGTTCAGTCCCGACCAGAACATACGGACCAACATACGGTCCGTATATTTTATACTGACCGTATGTCTGGACCGTATGTTTGGTCCAAGGTGAAGGCCCTTGTTCAGGCAGAAACATATGGTACAGACATACGGTTCGTATGTTTTATACGGCCAGTATGTCTGGCCGTATAATGCCCAGCTATCCGAAACTTGTTCTCGTCGACTCGTTTGATCTCCGATCCTGATGGAACCTTCTTAACACTTGTTTAACACCTCAATGCCAATATAAGGGACGTTATAACTTTTCTCTAAAACATCATTAGCCATCATTAACTTGATACTCGTAATTCTTGTCCGACACACAACGTATGACTTGCTTTCCTTAACAACTTTCTTTCCTTAACTTAAATATCTTTGAAATCTCGTTTAAGATCATCAAGTGCTATTTCTTACTTATCAAAACATCGTATACGTCATGCCTTTCGTTAGTCTATTCATTGTACGGTAACGGGAATTTCCAAGGTGTAACATTCCCCCCCCCCCCCCATCCCTTTTGGAACATTCGTCCTCGAATGTTAAGCCATCGGGAATTCTATAAAAAAATCGCCAGATTTGTCCCTATAATATGGCACTACCATTCTGTCACAACAACCCATAATAACATTGCCTCACAGGGCCACAACACAATAGCAATATAAGTTGGCCACACACGACCCATGTGCATAAAAGAAAAGCATGCATACCTCAAAATCCCGATGTCTCATCATGGATCTCTTCCGGGGACTGAAATAAATGCGGGTATGTGGATTTCATCTTCTTTTCCACCTCCCAAGTCATTTCTTCTTGATTGTTATTTCGCCACAAGACTTTAACTGAAGCTACTTCCTTGTTTCGAAGTCTTCATACTTGCCTGTCTAATATGGCAATGGGCACTTCTTCATAAACCAGCTTTTCTGTCGCTTGAACATCATCTATTGGCACAATCCTCGTAGGATCTCCAACACACTTGCGGAGCCTCGAGACATGGAAAACTGGATGGACTAATTCAAGTTCTGAAGGTAAGTCCAATTCGTAAGCTACTTGACCCACCTTGCAGATGATCTTATAGGGTCCAATATATCGAGGACTTAACTTTCCTTTCTTACCAAATCTCATCACCTCTTTCATTGGCGACACCTTCAAAAACACCCAATCATCAACTTGAAATTCTAAGTCTCGCCGGCGGTTGTCTGCATAAGATTTTTGGCGACTTTGGGCTGTCAACAATCGATCTCGGATCACCTTGACCTTTTCTACTACTTGCTGAATCAACTCAGGGGCCTATTAGCTATACTTCTCCTATTTCAAACCATCTAATTGGAGATCTACACTTCCTTCTATATAAAGCTTCATACGGAGCCAACTGAATACTGGAATGATAGTTATTGTTATATGCAAACTCAATAAGGGGTAAGTGGTCATCCCAACTGCCACCAAAATCTATAACACATGCTATTTACATATCCTCCAAGGTCTGGATAGTACGTTCGGCCTGTTTGCGGATGAAATGTCGTGCTGAGCTTTACTTGGGTACCTAAACCTTTTTGGAAAGATTTCTAGAACTTGGCTGTAAATTGTGCTCCTCTATCTGTAATAATGGATATCGGAATGCCATGGAGTCGTACAATCTCCTTGAGGTACAACCTTGCATAATCTTCTGCTGAATATGTGGTTCGACCGGAAGAAAATGAGTCGCTGCGAGTCCGTCCACGATCACCCATATAGAATCATACTTGCCTCGGGAACGAGGTAATCCCACAATAAAATCCATGTTGATCACTTCCCATTTCCAAGTAGGAATTTCCATAGCTTGCAATAATCCTCCTGGCTTTTGATGCTTTATCTTCACTTGCTGGCAATTTGGACATTGAGCTACAAATTCTGCTATGTCTTTTCATGCCATCCCACCAATATATCAACTTGAGATCATGATACATCTTTGTCGCTCTCGGATGAATAGAATACCGAGAATAATGAGCTTCCTCTAGATTCAACGACGTAATTCTGCAACATCCGAACACATACCGCCTCGGTATCTAAGAACTCCTCTATAGAAGTTTCAAATGGAGACTTCTCTTTTGCATGACATGTGTCTCTATAATGGCTCAATTGAGGATCTTCATATTGCCGCTCTTTTGCTTCCATATTTAAGGACGAAACTATTATATCCCGTATTTTTTAAACATCGGGACATTCTAAAGCAATTGCAACAAGTTAAGGACAAGACTATTTTGGGATACGAGGTAGAGACTTTTAACCTCCGATTTTGTTTTAATGCACAAGTTGCCTATAAATTTTATTTGGTATAGAAATATTAATGGAGATTAGGGATTAATTAACCATGATTAGATTATTAAAGTGGGATTAAGACTTAATCATTTCATTAATTGGCCATAGTGGCAAGGTGGGCCCCACCAAGACATGGCCAAGTGTAATTGGCTCACGTGTGGGGTGGGACACATGTCCAGCCTATGGACTTCATATATATAGCAAATTGATGATTCATTCATCAACTACACAACTCATTTCATCTTCTCAAAGTCAAGAAAACTTAAGAGATAGGAAAAATGGCTCTCGGCCATGGCTGAATCTCAAGGGAGTTTTCAAGCTTGAATTCAATTAATTATCTTGGTGTTTCTAATCAAATGAATGTTATGGAAACAAGGATTGATCATTGAAAGGCAGCAAGTATCTTTGTTCTCTTAATTTGCAAGTTCTAGCCGTGGGGAAGTCAAGTATTAAGGTAAGAATTGATTACTTTTCATATGTGTTATGGTGAGTTTGGATGCGTTGTGAGTATGTATAAATGTGAATTGAATGTATAAAATTTGTGTATGTTGATGTTGGAGAGTTGTCTAAGCCGTAGGGGGGCTGTTTTAGGAGGAATTGGTGAATTGATTTATTTGATATTTTGATTGTTGTTGTTGTGGATGTTATGATGGAAATGAAAGTAGTTGATGGTTCAAATTGGAGTTGAAATCGTTGTGGGCTGTTGTAGAAGTTAGTATGTTGTTAATATAGTTTCTTATGTTTATATGGATAATATTGTAACGTATGGATTGTTGGAATAGTTCATGAATTTGGAAGGAAAGAATGTGTTGTTGTTGTTCTTGTTGAGTTTGGAAGATTATGGGGTTGTATTGTATGTTGGTTGGGCTGTTTTGAATATTATGCGGGTTGTCCGAAGTGTCCTCGAGTCTTGTTTGAGTAGTCTCGGGTTAGCACTTGAACGCATGATCATTGGTGTTGGCTTGATTGTATGTGGTTGATTTGAATGTAAAGGAAATGTCGTCAAATTATTTAGAAAGGAGTTACTAACGTTAGAATGCGTTTGAATTCCCCGTAGCCTAATAGTAGTTCTTGATATCTTAATATAGGTTAGAGTACTATTGGGTAGCGTATACGCGTGTGTTGCCAGTAAACGCTAAAGGTATGTAAAGCCTATCCCTTCCTTCTTTTGGCATGTCTTAGATGTAAGTAAGATACGATATGAGCTTTGGGGTAACTCTATTCATAAGTTCCGAGCATGTTTATGATTCTTATTCACTTCTTGATATTAGAATTCTTAATATAGTCGAGCTAATGTCCTCGAGTCTTTTATACGATTGAATAGTAAATAATGCATAAAAGTTCCTATTTCTAAAGGGTTCTATAATGAATATTGTCTATAACTTTTATAAGCTGACTCCGATTAACTTAATACATGTCTATGATCTCTGAGACATTATTGATATAGTTCGTAATGATATTCAAGGAGTACTGAGTGTGACTATTATCCCGTTGCTCGAGCGTGATTAGTTTACTTATCTATTGAGTCTCAAAAGATGCTTTATATGTATATGGTTACTCACTACTCTGCTCGTGCATACTGTTACATCTTTCACTGAGTCCCGGGCCAGGACATGTTCTCGTGCACAGCTTTACTGCATTATTCACCGAGTCCCTCACTAGAGAGCCGGACACGTTATATGTATATGTATATGATGATATGATGACATGATGATACGATGATACGGAATGATGGCTGTGATGGCATATGATGACTTTATTCACCGAGTCCCTCACTAGGAGGCCGGACACGTTATATGTACATGTATATGATGCTTTATTTACCGAGTCCCTCACTAGAGGGCCGGGACACGTTATATATGCATATGTACAGGATGATTATTGTCACGACCCAGCCCCGTGGGCCGCGACTAGCGCCCGAACTGGGCGCCCGTACGTACTAACACACAGTATCACGTATGTTAACAAGGAAAACCAATAAGGTAACAACTCAAATATTTTAGAAAAAAATCCGTTCGCAGTTTCTCCGTTTTTCCTACTAACCAAAATTAACTCCGTACTTAAGATACCAACATATTCACATACACATATATAAAGGAAAGCCGTTAGGCGGCCGCGGTGGATAAACCGCCCCAAACGATATCACATACCCATACCGTACAGTACCGAACTATAACCCACATTCTATGTCTACAGTGCCTCTACATGTGTACGTAACATACCAACATATGACTCGGACAGTGGCCCCGCCGTACCGAACAAATATACACAAGTGTAACAAAGAGATCGTACTCAAAATCCGGGCTCCGGACAAGGGAGCTCTTCAAAATAGCCGGACAGGACCCTAGGCTGGCGGCTCACTCGAACGTATATCTGCACCTGCGCGGCATGAACGCAGCCCCCGAAGAAAGGGGGTCAGTACGAGATATGTACTGAGTATGTAAAGCGCTAAACATAATAGCTGAATCATACGGAGATAAAGAGAACAGAAAAGTAATACAGTAATCAGATCTCATAACGCTTACCTGGAACATAAATCGTGCTTTTCCAAATCACAATTAAAGAAAACATCGTGAGCAAATGCAAACATAACGTGCCCCGGCCCTATAATGAGGGGCGCGGTAAATAAAATCATCATGTACACGCATTTAACGTGCCCCCCTCTAAGGAGGGACGCGGTGAGAGGAATCATCATATGCCATCCCGGCCACCTCCCCGTCATCACATCATCATACATACGTACATACATATATAGATATAACATGCCCCGCCCCTCTAGTGAGGGGCGCGGTGAATAATGCAAAGGAATCGCACGAACACATGCCCCGGCCCGGACGCAAAGAAAGATATCATAATAGTCCGCACGAGCGTAGTAGTGAGATAACCATATGCACGTAAACAAATAAGTAAACAAATTATTTTTCAAAACTCGACGGACAATTACATTTGCCGTCCTTCGAAAGTGTAGAAACAAATATCGAATTAATCAAAATTGTGTACAAAAGTTACGAACTTCGGAGTCATTCTTACGAGTCAACTATATCAAAATATGTTGTAGTATTCGATGGGACAATCAAAACAATCATCGTACTTGCATACTACTTAAAATAATTCAATTAAGTCAACATAACAAAAATCTCGGAACTAGGGGCCCACCTCGGGTCAAATGAGGCGGCGTACACGAATTACGTATAATACGTCTCATGACATTGCTTATGAGAGTTTTTAGGGTAATCGGATCCTATCCATGCAAGTTCTAGGCGTTCGTACAATTCTTCAACTATTCATGAGCATTTGATTCAATTCTACCGAATGAATAGTAGCCAATTTCAATGTCGGATTTCTAGAATTAGAATGATCCCCGAGACACGTATTCAAGCCTATTACATCTAGGACATGCCAAAGAAAGGAGAGGTAAGCTCTTACATACCTTACGGATGACTTGCGCCGCTTAAACTCAAATCCCGTTTCGTCGAATTTGCAAATGGTCACTTTTACCAATTACTATTCATAAGACTTGAAATTTCAATCTTGAACTATTACTTGTCTACCGGAATTCCGGCGGCACCTCCCCTATAAATACAACACCCCGAGGATTAAACTCGGCTCAAAACAAGCAACAACAAACCAACAACAACATCAACAATCCTCAACAACACCAATGATCGCCATAAACACATAATAACACATATAGTCTTTCTTTCCACATAATGTCACAACTTCTACTCCAACTTCATACTTCCAACTATTATCAACATTTTCATATTCATGTACTAACTCAAAACCATTCAAACCATATGCAAAAACACTTTAAGCAATTCATACAATTTTTCAAATAATCCAAACATTATTCCATTGCACCCGAAATGGTCCTCAAACCCGAAAACAACATCAATTATACTCTTTTCTTCCAAATTCATGATTTACATCATTAATCCACATACTAACAAAGCAATATTCATAAATGCAAAAATTACATAAAATCCACATAAGTTCCCAAGTCATGCCATAATCAACATAACATCATTCTAAGTCGTCCAACTTGCAATTTTTCCATATAAAATCCATAACGACGACCACGAAAACGCTAACGACGATTTGTTCATTCCCAATTACACAAAGGGGGGCCATTCGGCCAACACCTAATGCACACACAAAAATGATTTTCAATCTTTTCTTCACTCCACAACAATCAAAACATGCTAACTAACATTAATTCATCACTTATACTTCAATACACATACATGGCCAAGACTACTATGCACGGCCAACTTCAACTTTTGCTCCCAACATGAATTTCCTCCATTTTAGCATACAACAACACATATACACCATCCATAACTCATGAAACAAGATTAGAACTTACCTTTCTTTACAACTCCTTAACTTAGCCAAAGTTGGTCATTTGAGAAAATGAACGGACTATCTTCCGAAACAACGACACCACGTCACTTAGCACCCTTGAATTAGTAGGTTCGTATGAAGAAATAATTTTTTGGTAGCCAAATCTTGGTCCTCCTTTTTCTCTCTTGTGGCCGTGACTTCTCCTTCTTCTTCTTTCGAGTTTTTCTCTAAGTTTCTTGAAAATTCTCCAAGTATAATGGTTTCTAAGATGACTAAGTCATCTTATAATTCACACATGTTCCATGTGGCCATGGCCCACCATGAGGTGGCCGGCCACCTTGCCTCTATTTTTATTTTTATTTTTGAATTTTCCAACTTTCCCAAAATAGTCCACTTACTAAAAATGGAAAATTCCTCCAAATGTTTCTCCAACATTTCCGAGACATTAAAATCATACACAATTTAAACCTTTAAAACAAACGAAAGTCTCTCGGGATTGCCTTGTCCCTATCTTCTCATAATTCACACAAGTTGTCCCGTTGTTCAAAATACGGGATATAACAATTATCTAGTCAGGTCATTAAGTCCTATAACGGGCTGGGCATGATATTGACATGTATGATTTATGTTCAAAAGCGTAAGTTTCGTGGTTTTCTCGGCTATTGCACTGGGGCTTTCATACCCTTATTTCGCATGATCCCGTTTACCGT
>NW_026713334.1:0-28250 GCF_029784015.1 Lycium ferocissimum | reverse complement strand
CCCCCAAAGGGGCACCATAAAAAAGGTTTATGTTTTACCCCGGACGGGGTAACTTTTATGTCTTATGCATTTTTTAGTTCTATATTACTATTCATCCCTTCATATTGTACCTTAAGAGCTCTACCAGCCGCATTGACAGCGGCCCAGTTGTTCTGTGAGCCTCAATTGCGTGGTACTCTTTTGTGTATATATTTTCGCGCACGACAAGATTCGCCCTTTCTATGTATAAGTATATTATGTCAGAGGCTCGTAGACAGATATGTACAAATCGCTATGTATAGTTAAATATGTGGTATTTTGGCATCCTAGTTGTTGGTAAAAGTGATAGCGAAGCTAACTGGTCTATGCTTATAATGACGCTGCTAATGTTAATGATTAGTTTGAAAAAAAAAAAAAGCAAAAAGGCACTGTTCATACGACGTGTTAAGAGGTGCAGGTACAATGATAGGTAAGGGGTGCTCGGTACGAGTATCGGGTTCCCGTCACGGCCCCTAGTTGGGTCGTGACATTAATCGCTCCAAAACTTAAAGAAAAGTCTGAATCTTTGAAGAAGAATTCCAAAAGCTTTGAATTTGAAACCTTGAGAAGAGTTTTCACTGATTTTCGTAGCTACTGTTCGTGGCTCAAAGTGTACTACTCCGGACCTCCAAATCCAATCTCCACCGTTTATATTTTGTATTTATGTGTTATGAACACTTAGTTAAAATTTGGGCTCGATCCAACAGTTAGATTATCATAAAACACCAAATTAATATGGCTGGTCGGAATGAAATTCAACAGAAAAATATTAGAGTTTTCTCCAACTTTTTACAACTCTTGATTTTTATGAGGTAACGGGATGGATGGATTTATTCTAGTCTTTATAAATGATAAATCTTGTAGAATACAAAGGTTCTTGATTAAAATATTTACCTTGGAGGAAACCTTAGGAAACTAGATTGCCAAACCAAATTCTCAAGGTTTCTTGATTTTTCTTGATTGCAAGAACGAGTTTCGAAAGATTGAAGTGCCTAGGTTCTTTAGGGGAGGTGAGAGAGAGAAAAGAATAGTCTCTTAGGGTTTATAATAATTTTATGGACTTTTTTGCTTCATAAAATAATAAAGTAGGAGTCCCAATTCGAGTAGGAAAAGTCTAAAAACGTAACCCAAAATCTAAAATTCTGCTCTAACCAAATAGTAAAATAGGCATAACCCTTAGCACAGAGCTCTGTTTGAGCTTCACTAGATACCGTTGGAAAGCTATTCCAAAGGGCTACAACTTTTATGTTTTAAATTTTCTCAAATTATCAACTAATCAAGGAGTTATGGGTGCCCGAAGTAGGCTAGTCAACCACTTTCGTAATACGTATAAACTTTCAAAATTTTCGCTAAAACTATAACGATACGAGTCTAACATGAGTTCTAAGATACGGGGTGTTACAATATCTTCCCCTTGGGATCATTCGTCCTCGAATGATGTGTCTTGGTTAGGTATGGGACTGGACATGGCATGAATACATGAACGTGATGAAAATGACATGAAACATAAGAGCTTGACATGATTATAAGAAAACATGGTCATGGATCATGAGAACTGAATACGTGATTACATATAAACATTTACATGGGAACATGAAACTGAGTAGTACCTACATGAATGAGAATCATGAAACATTTGTCCTCGATTTTTGAATAGTGGTTAAGAATTACTACTAACTCTGGAATTTAAAAAAATCATGGCAGGACTTCCTTCGTAATTCGGACTCTCACGACATTTGTCAAACGCCTGCCAGCTAACTAAAGTACCAACACAAACCTCACAGGGTATCTTAATATACATGATATGATACAACGTGATTACTGAATCTTAAATGTGGCTAACATGAATACTGAGCTGGCCTGAACATATGGATGTTGGCTGAAAGATTACATGATTAATATACATGGGTTTGGAAAATGGGGTACGTAGGCACGAATGACATGAGTATTGGAAAATAGGCACGAACATGACATGACTACCTCGGCGTGAGGATCATGACGTGGGACATAAATACATGAAGACTGGCTGGCATGAATACATGAATGCTAAACTGTCAAGAGATATGAATACGTGTAAACGTGGACATCATAACATAGAATCTGAATGTCAAAAAAAGGATTGTTACAACATGGAGGTTGAATACTCAGCGCGGGTAAGATCTGAACACTTAAAAACTTAATCATAGACATTAATATGTCACCACGATAGACACAGAAGATAAGCGTACGACTTAGGCCTTGAATGAAATCATAATTTGGTGCAAATGAGTCCGACATGAGTCATAGAATAAAAAAATAGGATCCCAACATATAGTGTGAAACTCGAGCATGGCATAACATGAGTACGTCAAATGTGAGTGGAGTACTCCAAAAAATAAGCACCATAGGGTGCAAGAAAGGAACACTTGTTTGCTCTGAAACTTAGATGTGAATACCTTAGATTATCTTGCTTTTCGTTCATCAACCCCATTACTATGAGCGAATCATAAAGGATCATAAAGGAAAGGAATTTGTAGATACAAATCATGCGAAATGCTTCATTTTAGAGTATAGGCAGTACATGGGTACATTGAACATGAAGGACGTAACTTGGAGCATGCGTACATGGAAATGTGATTAATATGACATGAAACATAAATACGCGAATAGCATGACACGAAAAATAGAGACATAAGCAACATGGCATTTATATGAACACTTCGTTCGTCAAGGACCTAAGACATGAGTGGAAAGTCACCTTGAACATAAACATTACATATGTACTTAGTGAGAAAAAGGGCATCCTTTGTGACAAGTTACGAGATAGTTTAAAACATTAGCCAAAGGAACATAAGTACAAATCATATAGAATCGTGAGTCTGACATCCATCTTGACTTACTCTCTTCATTGCCTACCGGCATCATTATTATGCTATTTCTATAGGTGGATGCTCGAATAAATCTATCGTGGGCACGAGTACGTAAAAACGTGGGTAGTTTACCATTGGAGTCAAAATAAGTCATTTACCTAAGTCATTCTCCTTATTTTTAAGGAATAAATGTGCATCCCATAGGATTCTTAGTCTTTAAGCCTTATATTACCCTCCCTTCAATTATTATCAAAGTCAACATCATAACTGGAATGTACTCAGAAGTTAGAACGTGGACATGGGTATAAAAGCACGATAGATACGTGGGACATGAATACAATTTTTAACTTTAGACATGAGCACGTTCGATGTGTGAAACATGAAAAGGCATTCCCTTGCATAGCTTACTATCGTATTCGCCCAATTCTTGTGTCTTAAACGTGAAGTGTAAGCTCTATCATGGCATGATTTATGTAGCTAGGCATGAGTAGAGTACGTCTGAGCATTAATAATGCGTAGTGCATGAATTACTCTAGAATTGGAACCATTACGCCCTTAAACTCGCTATTCGATCTAGAACTTTATCTCATTACATATTTACCTAGTACTTGATCTCAATGGGCATGACAAAAATTGCATTCTATGCACCTTATCTTGGATACGTGAAACTTTGAACATCTGACATAATCTCATTAACACCTATCAACTTATAAAACACATAATCTACATTGGAACCTTATCGCACGATCTCCCCCTTAGCTCAAAAGCTAACGTTTTAAAGCCTGTGGATCTCTTAAGCTAGTGATAAGTGGTCATCTAATGATTCTGCTAATTTTCTCTAAAATACTGACGACTCATTTCTTCATCTTACTTCAAGCAAGTCTTACTTACTCGAAAAACTGGATTAATTAGTTGAACGGGTTTCTAATGTACATAACTAGCATACTAGCTTGATCAGTCTTGGGGAATTTTTTTTTTCTGATAACTCTTAAGGCTCTTCTTCTGTAGCTTGCTCTTTTACTGCTTAGATGATTTTCTTCTTTCACCCATTTCTATACCTCGAATTTAACTTAAACCTTTTGGGTTATAATACGCCTTCGGTGTATTCAAACGGTTACCCACTCACTAGTATTAACTTGACTAAGTAACTCAAATCGTACTTCTACTAACTCCGCTAAAAAATTCTAATTCACTATATCTAGTCAAACTTACTTACTATGCTTCTTTTAACCACTTGCTCGCACCATATTCTCTAATTCTTCTCTGAGTACTAAAGTGACACATAAGGTTATTTCTAACTTTTCCTGCTCATCTGAACTATAGACATGGATCACACTTAGGAAAATTTCATTTGTCTCAAACGAGAAATTGGAACAACTAACCCCAGACTTCCTATACACTTTCAAAATTATATCATATTATACACATCGGGGATAAATACGTAATCACATAATCCTAAGAGGGAACTGTCATTTCTTTTTATCTCACAGTAATATTTGCTTCTTATATTAACTTACTAACGTCATACTCTCTAGGTCTGATTTGAATAAGCTTAAATAATCTAAAACTATCCCTAGAAATTCAATATCATCTGCTCGTGGTTAACTTCATAACATGTTATCTTGTAGGGTCTTAAATCTGAACTATCATCCTTATACTATAGCTCGATGGACAAAGAATCCAAATAAACTTATTCTGTAAGGTATATAACCTACATGCATTACTATACCAAAACGTGTCTTTAAAATTGTAATATCACCTGATAAACACACCATTCACCATTTGGTAAGTCTTGGGCCTCGAATTTCCTTCTCACCGCTTACCTATTCGATATGTTCAGAATTCGATGGAAAAAGAATGTTACTTACGGCTCTAAGCTTCATGCCACAAGTTAAAATAATTCCTGATTACTCCATCTAAAAGCAACACATCGATAATGATTAGATTTACATCTTCCTCATCCATCGAGACGAGGCGTATTCGGTAGAACGGGAAACAACACATGAGTCCGAATGATTTTTGAGAATATAGCTCTATTGCACGATCTAGAGTTGAAAGAAGTGAGACAATCTTAAATGTCTTGGTGGTCAACTGGTTATATGTGTGGGCACCACACACATATAAAAGTGACCCACTGGACACGGTTTCATAAACTCCCTAAGACACTTGAACCTAAGCTCTGATACCATGCTTTGTCACGCCCCGAACCATGGCCTGTTCGAAACACGCCACTTGGTCCCTTACCGATCGAACCACATGTGACCGAGCGAACCAATATAGCATGTAATGTGATGAATAAAACATGATATGTCATAATATTTAGTAAAATACAAACATGAGCGGAATATATAAATTGATGTAATGTGATGAGCATTTATAAAACATGATATGTCATAATATTTAATAAAATACTTGTTTAAACATGAAGTGCGGAAATATCATAAATTGAGCCAAAGATGGATACATGACTCCGAGTATGTAAAGAATGACACACATGGGACATAAATCTATAAAACCTCTAACGTGAGTCCGAGATGGAAATACATGTATATATAACATACTTACTATAGTATAACCGGACAAGGCCCCCCAACATACCTTAAATGCATAAATATCATAAAAGTAAATAATGACTAAACCCTAAAGAAGATGGGGCTCACCAAAAACATGAACATGTAAAATAAGCGGATGATGGTTTTCATGAATATAACTTGCTTGTACATCCGTTTATAGTTCTTAATAATCATAAAGAAATATTATATCATAAACTAGCAATGATGAAATGAGATAAATGTATTCATACATAACATAATCATGAAATATTAAGACTCAATGATGGAATTATAAAAATTCATACATAATATAATCATGAGCATGGTATAGAAACTCTAGTTTTCGTAAAGAATCATAATTTATGGATTATGAGGCGTGGGGAAGAACAATGATATTCCCACACATAGATAGTAACTCTACATACTTTAATCGCTCTAAAACTTGAAGAAAAGTCCAAATCTTTGAAGAAGAATTCCAAAAGCTTTGAATTTGAAACCTTGAGGAGAGTTTTCACTGATTTTCGTAGCTACTGTGCGTGGCTCAAAGGGTACTTCTCTGGACCTCCAAATCCAATCTCCACCGTTCATATTTTATACTTATGTGTTATGAACACTTAGTTAAAATTTGGGCTCGATCCAACGGTTATATTATTAGAAAACACCAAATTAATATGGCTGGTTGGAATGAAACTCAACAGAAAAATATTAGAGTTTTCTCCAACGTTTTACAATTCTTGATTTTTATAGGGTAACGGGATGGATGGATTTATTCTAGTCTTTATAAATGATAAATATTTTAGAATATAAAGGTTCTTGATTAAAATATTTACCTTGGAGGAAACCTTAGGAAACTAGATTGCCAAACCAAATTCTTGAAGGTATCGTGATATTTCTTGATTGCAAGAATGAGTTTCTTGAAAGATTGAAGTGCCTAGATTCTTTAGGGATGGAGGTAGAGAGAAAAAGAATAGTCTCTTAGGGTTTATAATAGTGTTATGGACGTTTTTCCTTCATAAAATAATAAAATAGGGAGTCCCAATTCGAGTAGGAAAAGGCTAAAAAACGTAACCCAAAATCTGAAAATTCTGCTCTAACTAGCGTTAGTAAAATAGGCATAACCCTTAGCACAGAGCTCTGTTTGAGCTCCACAAGATACCGTTGGAAAGCTATTCCAAAGGGCTACAACCTTAATGTTTTAAATTTTCTCAAATTATCAACTAATCAAGGAGTTACGGGTGCCCGAAGTAGGCTGGTCAACCACTTTCATAATACGTATAAACTTTCAAATTTTTCGCTAAAACTCTAACGATACGAGTCTAACATGAGTTCTAAGATACGGGGTGTTAGAGACTCGTATAACGCTTTCATATTCCATACGAATTTATGGGACTCGTATTCCTCTAGTGAGGGACTCGGTGAAATATAATATATACCATACCCGACCCTCTAGTGAAGAACACGGTGAAATATAAATATACAACGTACCCGGCCCTCTAGTGAGGGACTCGGTGAAATATAAATATATACCGTACCTGGCCCTCTAGTAAGGGACTCGGGAAAACATAAATATATACCGTACCCGGCCCTCTAGTGAGGTCCTCGGTGAAATATAATATATACCGTACCCGGTCCTCTAGTGAGGGACTCGGTGAAGTATAAATATATACCGTACCCGGCCCATTATGGGACTCGGTGAAATATAAATATATACCGTACCCGGCCCTTTCGTGAGGGACTCGGTGAAATATAAATATATACCGTACCCGGCCCATTATAGGACTCGGTGTAATATAAATATATACCGTACCCGGCCCTCTAGTGAGGGACTCAGTGAAATATAATATATACCGTACCCGGCCCTCTAGTGAGGAACACGGTGAAATATAAATATATATCGTACTCGACCCTCTAGTAAGGGACTCGGTGAAATGTAAATATATACCGTACCCGACCCTCTAGTAAGGGACTCGGTGAAATATAAATATATACCGTACCCGGCCCATTATGGGACTCGATGAAATATAATATATACCGTACCCGGCCCTCTACTGAGGGACTCGGTGAAATATAAATATATACCATACCGGCCCTCTAGTGAGGGACTCGGTGAAATATAATATATACCATACCCGGCCCTCTAGTGAGGGACTCGGTGAAATATAATATATATCGTACCCCGCCCTCTAGTGAAGGAGTTGGTGAAATATAATATATATCGTACCCGACTCTCTAGTGAGGGACTCGGTGAAATAATGCAATGAAAATGTGCATGAATATTAGGAGCAATCATGTACAAAATGAATCATCATTCGGGATTCGAGAGAATAAATAGGATGTACCAACACTTGGGGGACCAAAGACAACTGTCATGTCAAGTACTACTGAGAACTAGAGTTCATTGGAATCGTATATGTTCGTCATTAGTTCACTTTATGTAATTCATGCCAAAGAATGAAGAAGGGGTAGCTTTACATACCTGTTCAACCTCCAATTAGCTACACTTATTCGTCCGAGCTCGTAAGTCTACATTTAAGAGGATTCACACTATCGTTAGACTCATCATAGTATACTTGTGCTATTCTTTCAAGTTAAACTGTTCT
Source organism: Lycium ferocissimum (assembly GCF_029784015.1). Taxonomy (NCBI): domain Eukaryota; kingdom Viridiplantae; phylum Streptophyta; class Magnoliopsida; order Solanales; family Solanaceae; genus Lycium; species Lycium ferocissimum. The sequence continues at coordinate 20,231 of NW_026713334.1, read as the reverse complement.
ATATCCTGCCGAAAATCGGGTAGCATCTCCTCTGTTTATATGCCTAGCCCGTAATCTCAATTCAAAGAACCAACAACAAGACAACAATACCAACATCAATAACATCATTTCTAACACCAATATGTACCATAAAATATCCCTTACAACGTTTTCCAATTTTCACAGCCAATAACTTTATTATACTACCATTTAACCACTCTATCTTCGTGAATAAACCAAAAGTAATATTAATAAGGAGAGATTTATACCTTACTCTTGTTGAAATAACAATATTTCTGATATCTGCTTGAATCCACGCTAACATCCATCGCACAACAATACTAGAATTACGATTATGCGCTACCCGAGCCTCGACTTAATCAAAATCACTCCAATTCCATACTCTCTTTATGACAAAATTACCCTTAATGTTTGCTGAGCTTAGAGACTGATTTTTGAGTGAAAATAAAGGGTTTTGGTCCTTTTATAGGGTGACAAAGTTTGTGGAACCGACTTAATCACTGACCTTCGTGAACGCTAGGGTCTCTCGCGACATCGATGGTCTAGAATATTTCTGGCCATCGCGAACGCGGGCCCCATGTCGCGAACGCGTCCAGTTCAACCAGATTTTTGTTTTTCACCCGTTCGACCTCCACTCCTTCCGATACTTCTCATACATGATCTTAAACCCTCATAACCATAAAATAGGCGCATATCACTCCAGATGGAAATTAAAACAACTAACAGCTAACGAACTTCAACGTCCAAAATGACGAGGTGTAACAATTATTTACATATGTATTCATGTTCACGCTCATGACCAGGTTTAAGTTTCAGTTTCATCTCTTATCATGTTATTTCATGTACCATGCTTGTTTCATTCAGTTGCTTTACATACCAAAGATATTCAATGTGCCGACATCCCTTGTCTATTACCTGGGGGCCTTCATTTCATGATGTAGGGACAAATTCACAGGACGCCGCATATGGTCAATAGGATTTTGCTCATATCAGCTTATTGGTGAGCCCCATCTTATTCGGGGTGTTATCCTTATTTATTTTCATGTCATGTTTAGCAAGTTAAGGTATGCTGGGGGACTTGTCCCAGCAAGTATGTTTTATAGTTCATATTTATGACAGAGGTTTCATAGACTAGTCAGTCAGTTATGTCAATACCCAGAGTTGTGTAGCCATATTTTGCTTAGTTCATGATATTTTCGCATTCACTTTTTATACAAGTATTTTATTAAATATATTATGACTTCTCATGTTTTGTTAAGGCTCATCATGTTTCATGTTATCTTCCGCTCATGTTTATACCCCATGTTGATTCAGCAAGCCATGTGGTTTGCTTGGTCATATCTAGTCAGGCACCGAGTGCCGTGCTACGCCTAGGACATGGCTTGGGGTGTGATAAAGCTTGGTATCAGAGCCTAGGTTCAAGTGTCTTAGGGAGTCTATGAAACCGTATCCAGTGGGATCACTTTTATATGTGTGAGGGCCCCACGTATATAAATAGTTGACCACCAATACATTCAGTACTTTCTCACTTTTTTCATACTCTAGATCATGAAGTTAGGGCAATGCTTTCAGAAATTCTCCTAACTCGTGTAAATTACGCATTTCAAAAATGGCTCAAAAACGAAAGTACAACAAGATGAATACAGCTACTAGCCAGAGAGCTACTGCTGATGTAGCTCAAGAAGAAATCGTTCAGACTCAGATAGCTGCTACAGGCCCAACCGCTCATACAGGCCTAACAACCCCAACCGCTCCTACAGGACCAACAACCCCAACCGCTCCTATAGCTAGACCTCCTAATGCTTCAAACATGGTTGTTAGAGGAAATATTCAGTTACTCACCCAGATCATTGCTAACCAGGCGTAGCGATAGGAGACGGCTCCTAGCTCAGGTGCTAGTGGTGGGTCAACCAGTTCTAGAACCTAAGAGTTTCTTTGCATGAAGCTTCCAGTGTTCACGGGGTCTAAAAAGGAGAAGGATCCATAGAATTACATTGATGGGATGCAGAAGGTGTTCCGTGTTATGCATGCCATGAAAATAGAGGCAACATAATTTGGAGCCTATCAGTTGCAGGATGTGGCTCATATTTGGTATGAGACTTTAGAACAGTCTTGAGGAGAGAATGCATTTCCCGCTACTTGGGATGAATTTGTTGATTCCTTTATTGACAACTTCATGCCAATTAAGGTCAGGGAAGCAAAAGCTATGGAGTTTGAGAGGTTAAGGTAGAATAACATGACTGTTCAGGAATATTATCCCAGATTTATGTCGTTGTCTAGACATGCTTCCCACATGGTTTTCGATATGAGAGACGTGGTTACAATGTTTGTGCTCGGGCTTAAACTCTAATTACACAGGGATGCTAATACGACTGCTCAAAATGACAAGATGACTATCTCTAAGTTATTGGCATTTGTGCAAGGTAATGAGGAGAAACTGAAGGAAGAAGAAGCACTGCAGAAGCAGATGGATAGGGAATTCAGCCAGAGGGCCAAGTCTTTAGGTAACTTTAATCAGGGTGGAGGTAGACAGTTCTTTAAGAATAGGTCAGCTGGACCCGCTCCATCCGTAGCCAATGCCCCAACCCTACAGTTCAGGAATGACCAGAAGAAATAGAATTTCAGGCCAGCAGGTTCCTACTCTCAGGATAGTATGGGTCAGCAGGCCTATACTAAGCTGGTTTGCAGTAAGTATGCTAAGAAACACCTAGGTGAGTATCGTATGGTTATGGATGTATGTTATGGTTGTGTCCAGAAGGGCCATATTCAGAGAGATTTTTCGTTAGCTAGGCAAGGTACCGGAGGCAATATGTCTCAGTCCACAAATTCAACAGCTCCTTATAACAATCAGGCCCAGGCGGGCGTGGAGCAGCAAAGTCCAGCTATACGGGTGGTGGTCAGAACTGTTTGTATGTGCTGGCAGATCGTCAAGATACAAAGGCCAGTGGAGATGTGATCACACGTATGCTAACCGTCTTCACTCATGATGTTTATGCTCTCATAGATCCCGGACTACCCTATTATACGTAACCCCTTTTATTCTAAGAAATTCGAGATGGAACTAGAAAAGTTACATGAACCCTTTGAGGTCTCCACTCCAGTTGGAAAGTTAGTTATAGCTAGACGTATTTATAGGCGTTGTCCAGTTATGGTCTATCAGCGCAAAACTATAGCAGACTTAGTAGAATTAGAGATGGTAGACTTTGATGCCATCATGGACATGGATTGGCTAGAATCATGCAATGCTTCAGTGGGTTGTAGAACCAAAATAGTAAGTTTCAATTTTCCCAACGAACTTATAGAATGGAGGGGTAATTCAGTAGTACCTAGGGGTAGGTTTATTTCGTATCTTAGAGCCAGAAAGATGATTACCAAGGGATGCATTTGTCACCTAGTTTGAGTCAGGGATGCAAATGCCCAAACTTCAGCTCTCCAGTCAGTACCTATTGTTAATGAGTTTCTAGAAGTCTTTCTAGAGGATCTACCTAGGGTCCCTCTCGATAGGGAGATTGACTTTGGAATTGATCTACTTCCCGGCACTAAGCCGATATCTATTCCGCCATATAGAATGGCTCCAATAGAGTTGAAAGAATTAAAAGTTTAGTTGAAAGATCTTCTTGACAAGGGATTTATTAGATCAAGTGTCTCACCTTGGGGCGCACCGATCTTGTTTGTCCGAATGAAAGATGGATCCTTACGCATGTGCATAGATTACCGTCGGTTGAACAAGGTCACTATTAAAAATAATTATCCTTTCCCCAGAATCGACGAATTATTCGATCAACTTCCCAGTGTTATTCCAAGATTTTCCTCAGATCAAGTTACCATCAGTTAAAGGTTAAGAAAGTTGATATCCCTAAGATCGCTTTTAGAACCCGTTATGGTCATTTCGAATTTCTTGTTATGTCCTTTGGATTGACAAATGCGCTAGCTGCTTTCATGGACCTTATGAACAAGGTTTTCAACCCCTATCTCGATATATTCGTCATTGCTTTCATCGATGATATTCTGGTATATTCCTGTAGTGAGGCTGATCATGCAGAATATCACAGAATAGTGTTTCAGACTATTAAGGATCGCGGATTTTTTTGCAATATTCTCAAAGTGTGAGTTTTGTCTTAAGTCAGTGGCATTCTTAGGCTATGTGATTTTAGGTGAAGGTGTGAAAGTCGATTTTCAGAAAATAGATGTTGTGATGAATTGGCCCAGACCCACCTCAGCATCAGATATCAGAAGTTTCTTGGGTCTGACAGGCTATTATAGACATTTTGTAGAGTGGTTTTCCTCTATCTCAGCTCCGTTGACTAAGTTGACTCAGAAGAAACTCAAATTTCAATGGTCAGATGCATGTGAAAAGAGTTGAAGAAGAGATTGACTTCTGCTCCAGTTTTGACGCTACCAGAAGAAACCAAAGGGTTCATGGCTTATTGTGATGCTTCAGGAATTGGTCTCGGATATGTCTTAATGTAGCATGGTAAGGTTGTAGCTTATGCATCTCGTCAGCTTAAGGCTCATGAAAAGAATTATTCGACTCATGACTTAGAGTTGGCGTACCGTGATTTTGCACTTAAGATATGGCGTCATTATTTTTATGGAGTGCATGTTGATATTTTCACTGATCATAAAAACCTGCAGTATATCTTCAAGCAAAGGGAGCTGAATTTCAGGTAGAGGAGATGGCTCAAATTGCTTAAGGACTGTGATGTGGATATTCTCTATCATACCGAAAAAGCGAATGTTGTAGCCGATGCTCTTAGTCGGTGTTCCATAGGAAGTTTAGCTCACGTTGAGGAAGATAAAAGAACTTTAACCAACGAAGTTCACCGTTTAGCTAATTTAGGAGTTCGATTCTTGGACTCTGAAGATGGTGGTGTTGTTGTTCATAAAAGAGCTCATTCCTCCTTAGTCGTAGAAGTTAAAGAGAAGCAGTTTAGTGATCCCTTTTTATTGTAGCTGAAAGAGGGGATTCACAAGCATAAGACAATGACTTTCGAACAAGGGGGAGATGATAGTACCTAGAGGTATCAAGACAGATTTTGTGTTCCAGATGTAGATAGGCTCAGATAGCGAATTATGTCAGAAGCTCACAATTTCAGGTATTCCATTCATCTAGGTTCCACTAAGATGTATCATGATCTTAAAGAGATTTATTGGTGGACTGATATGAAGAAGAATGTAGCAGATTTTGTGGCTAAGTATCCGAACTGTTAGCAAGTGAAAGCTGAACACCAGAGGCCTAGTAGCTTGGCTCAAAATATTCATATTCTTGTCTGGAAATAGGAGATAATAAATATGGACTTTATAACAGGTCTACCTCGTTCATCCCGCAGACATGATTCAATTTGGGTGATTGTGGACCGACTCACTAAGTCAGCACACTTTTTGCTAGTTAAGACCACATATTCAGCAGAAGATTATGCTAAGTTGTATATTCGGGAGATTGTCAGATTGCATGGGACCCTCTGTCTATTATATCAGATCGTGGTGCTTAGTTCACAGAAAACTTCTGGAAATCCTTTCAGAAGGGATTGGGTACCAAAGTAAACCTCAGCATAACTTTTCATCCTCAGACAGATGGCCAGGCAGAGCGCACCATTCAAACTCTGGAGGACATATTACGAGATTAATGCTTTGTATGGGCGAAGGTGTAGATCACCTATTGGTTGGTTTGAAGTTGGTGAAGCAGAGTTGTTGGGACCGGATTTGGTCTATCAGGCAATGGAGAAAGTCAAGTTAATTCAGGAGCACTTGAGAACTGCTCAGAGTCGCCAGAAGTCCTATACAAATGTGAGGCGAAGAGACTTAGAGTTTTAAGTTAATGATTGGGTGTTTCTTAAAGTCTCACACATGAAGGATGTTATGGGATTTGGGAAGAAAGGGAAGCTTAGCCCTAAATATATTAGACCTTACAGAATCCTGCGAAGGGTTGGTCAAGTAGCTTATGAGCTTGAATTGCCACAAGAATTGGCTGCTGGTCATCCAGTATTCCATGTGTCTATGTTAAGGAAGTGTGTGGGAGACCTGTCATTAGTTGTTCGTATCGATTCTATAACGGTTAGGGATGGTTTGACTTATGAGGAGGTCCCCGTCATGGCCCCTTAGTCGGGTCGTGACAAAAGTGGTATCAGAGCAGTTCGTCCTAGGGTGTGTCTACGAGCCGTGTCCAGTAGAGTTTTGTTTATAGGTGTGAAGCGCGCCACACTTATAAACAAGAGGCTGCGGGGCATTTAGGAATAATGACCGTCTTTCTTTTTCATAGATCGTGCGATAGAGCTACATTATAAGAATTTCCTTTTTCCTAACCGTGCGTTATGCTTTCAGTAAAGCTGATGGAAGGAAAAGCTATGGCAGCCCAGAAGGGCAAGATAGTGATTGAAGAAGGGCTTGAACGGGAGCCGTTTATGGATATGGAGGAGAGCGAACCCCAGAATAAGGCCCTATCTCGGCTTTCCCATACTTCACCCACTTTAAAGGATCAGAGGGAAGCCTTAACTTTAGCTCCCGTACCCCCAGTTCCTCCACCAGATGCCTCAGGCCAAGAGATGAGATAGGCCATTTGTTATATCCCGTGTCTTGCACATTCGGGAAAAATTGGACATAGATGTGACTTGTAAGGAGTAAGGCCATATTTTGATTTTATTTAGCATATAAGTTGCTCATGAGAAATATTGACACGAGAACATTGAACAAGGCCTAAGGGCAAGCTTGGAATTTTGGAAATTAGTTCCGGGAATTTTTAAAATAGAATTCATGACGAATTGTTGGGCCAAAAAAAAAAAGAAAAATCAAGGCCCAAATGAGAGGGGTGGCCGGCCAAGGTGCCATGGCCCAAACCCATGGAAATTTTCCATGTGCTAATTTATATAAGGGGATTAGTTTCAAGAAACTTCAAGAAAAAGAAAGGAAACAAATCAAGAAAAAAAAAGAAGGCCTTCGGCCATAGAGAGAAAGAAAGGAAAGAAAGAAAGAAAAAAATTTGGAGCCTTAGTCTTTGATTCAAAAATCTCTTCCTTCTTGAATTCTTAACAAGTTTGAAGTGCTCTTCGACATGGTATAAGTAGTTAAGCAAGAAACCTCCGTTTGCGGAAAGTGGAAATTTGAAGGAAAAGGTAAGAATTCTATGTTTTTGTGTTATGGAATGAGTATATGTGTTATAGTGATTAGAGTTGCATGAAAATCATGGAGTTGTTGGGTGTGTGTGGTGTAGAAGCCGTGTGTGTGTGTGTGAGTGTTATGGCCATGTGGCCGTGTGGTGCCATGAAGTGAAGGGTGATGGATTGAATTTATTTAGTGTATTAATTGTGTTGTTGTATCCTTGGAGAGTAAATGAAAAGAGAATGGTTTAAGTTGGCATGAAAAATCCATTGTTAAGTTGTTGTAGAAATTATGTGATTTTATTCTAGTTTTATGTTAATATGGAAATGAAATTGTTAAGATGCAATTATGATGATTGTTGATGAAATTGAAAGATGGAAATATGCTATGAATATGCATGCTAAAGATTAAAAGTTTTGGATGTGTCATGGCTTTGTTGGAAAGTTTGCATATGTAGTATATGTTGCGAATATTTTGTAGAAATGATATGAAGTGTTTCCGAATTGTATTTGAATGGTTTTGGATTAGTAAATGGATATAAGAATGTTGACATGAAGTTGGAAAGGTGAAGCCGGAATGGAAGCTATAGTTTTATATTGAAAAAAAGATTAGTTGTGTTATATCGTGAATTGTAGTGATTGTTGGTGTTGTTGATGTTGTTGTTGGATTGGTTGTTGTCATTTAAGCCGAGTTTGATGCTCGGGGATGTTGAATTTATAGGGGAAATGCTGCCGAAATTTCGGTAGGCAAATATGGATCTAAACTTGAGTCCTTAAAAGCTTGTAACTTATATTTGGTAATTATGACCAATTGTAGATTTTGGTAGAAACGGGAGTGGAGCTCAGACGAGCGTAAGGCGCGATCAAGGTATGTAAAGCTAACCCTTTCCTTCCTTTGGCATGTCTTAGGTGAACTAGGTTTGGATTTGAGCCTCGGGGGTTATTCTATTCATAGAAAACCGAGTTTAAATTTGAGTACTATTCATTCAGCGCAATTGAACTAAAATCCTTATCTTTGGTCAAAAGAATGCTTAAACCTTTGTAACCGTTGCAAACGCACCCGGATCGTTCCGAAACTCTTTTGGATGGCTTTAGGGAGCCTAATGGTTGTAATTTATGTTCGCCGCCTCGACTTGACCGAGGTGGGCCCACAGTCCCGAGACTTGTGTATTGCTTCACTTGACTCTATTTGGAATAATAACTAAAGAACTAGTTTTGTATAAAGAAACATAAAATTGATTTTCTTTTAAAAGAAAACCACTCCGAAGAGGGGTGCGAGGTTTATTATTTAAACTTTTCAAAACCACTCCGAATGGGGTGCGATGGCCTCAGCTTATGCCTAAGTGTGCTATGGCCTTGGTCCGTATCCGAGCGAGCCATGGCCTCGGCGATCCCCGAGTGTGCTATGACCTCGCTTACGTCCGGGCGCGCTATGGCCTTGGCTTATGCCTGAGTGTGCTATTTTTTCCAAAACCACTCCGCAAGGGGTGCGAGGTTTTACTATTTCATTTCATTTACTATTTATGTTGTTTACACTATCATTAATAATACGCCCGAAGGGGCCGTGATCACTATTATGCCGGAAGCGGCAATGCCCGGAGGGGCCATTGTTGATACTGAGCCGGAAGCGGCTGCCCGAAGGGGCTATTATTATTATTTCGCCGGAAGCGGCGCGTGTGATGTATTGTATTACCTACCTTGAAAACGTTAGTTAGATTGCGATTATTTATTAAAGCTTGTATTAGGGCTTTGTGTATTTATTTATGTTTTCTGTTGACAGAGGCTGCAGGTATTGGGTTGGTTATGACTTCTTTCTTCCTAGATTGTGCGGTGGTTATTATCTATCCTCGCTTTACATATTCAGTACCTATTCCGTACTGACCCCCTTTCTTCGGGGGCTGCGTTTCATGCCCGCAGGTACAGGGACGCGACTTGGCGATCCAGCTACTTAGAGAGGATTCAGCTTTAGAAGTCGGACAACTCCACTCGTTCCGGAGGCTGTTCTTATTTTGGTATAATTTTGTGTATATATTCTGCAAGTTGTACTTTTAGACGTCTGCGAACAGCGTGGGTATTATGGGTACTGTTTGGTCTTGTCAGTTACTATGTTATTGTACAGAGGTAGCGGCAGCCTCTTCGGCCCGCCTTGTCCTATGCCATGTATATATTTATGTATGTGTATATATGTTGGTACGTTTCAAGGCGTTTGAGTTATATCTCGATTTTAGTATTTTATCTAGAACTTCAAAAAAAATTATTGAACGCCATTTCCAAGTGTAAGTAGCAAGGGTTGAGTCCTCAGGCAGGGTAAGCCCGGTCTCTTGTCACGGCCCTAGGTTGGGTCGTGACACCATTCTTTTGCTGATCCAATTAGTAGCCGCTCAAGCTCAGCGGCGGGATATGGTCCACGGTGACAGGGGTTGGAGAAACAGAGTTGATCCTTCAGGGTTTGACCATGAGTTTAGGGGTGCTCCGAGGCAGCAATTCTCTGGGCACTCAATTTGTTCAACAATTAGTGCCCCTCTACGGTTTTCTGGACCCAGATCTGACCGATCCACTCATTCTAGGCCACCCCGGAGTCTCAGAGTTTCTAGTTCTCGGATTCAAAGTGGACCCAATCAGGAGAGGTCGCCGGTCCCACGATGTACTCAGTGTCGCAAGTTACATTCTTGATTGTGCCGCTTGGGCTCGGGTATTTGTTATGCCTGTGCTCGGCCAGGCCATTTTAGGCGCGATTGTCCACCGCTATGTGGTAAAGATAAGGTTCGGACTACGGGGGTAGTAGCTGGCTCTTCATCATCGATACGCCCTCCGAGGCAAAGGCCACAGATGTTGGTAAGCGGTAATGGAGACCGAAGAGAAATGCCTAGTCCAAGTGGATCCCGCATATTATATTTATCCGTTAGCTGAGCGACAGGATCTTGAGTCTCCCCCTGATATTATCCCAGGTATATTGTCAGTATCCTCTTATGATGTGTATGCATTGATTGATTTGAGCTCTACGCTGTCACATATTACTCCTGATGTGTTAACTGTGTTGAGGTGAAAATCCGAGCCAATCAATAATTTGGGATGTCTACGCTTGTTAGTGACTCAGCAGTAGCCAGAATTATGATTTATGAGTAAGTAAACCTTCCCGAAAGGAGTTGATTGACATCATGTGTAGGAAAAATATATGAAATGGAATTTTAGAAAGAGTGTGCTGGTACAACTTATGAGACGAGTTTTATTACCTATATCTTTCTATGGTAAACAGTTTTGTGCTGATGAGTGGCATATTATATGCGCTTCGATATGTGTCCTGTTAAGGCATGGAATGTGTTTTTACGGGCTATGTGCAGGTTTGGGATTGTTATGTTTACAAGGGAAACTTTGCCAAATTTTTTCCAGGAATCTAAAGGAAATTGTGGGAACCGTAGACAGAATTGTCGTGAAAAGAAGAGAAGGCCAGCAACGAGTGATTAAGGATGGAGCTAGTGACTAAAATGCAGGATAAATATAGCAAGTATGTATTATACTAAGGAAAGGATGAAAGGGATGAGCACTCTAGAAGAAGTGGTAAGTTAGCAAATTGGGCTAGCTCTCTTAGCCTTGGGGAACATTAAGTTATGGAATAAACTTGATGCGTAGGTGAAAGCCGATGCGTGATGCGTCGAATCAGATTATTAAGTTAAGCTTCACCTGAGGAATATGGCGGGAGAAGCTCTCATTCCACTATAAGCCAGCCTTAACGACTTTGGCGATACTTTGAGGAAAGAGATTAGGAGAGATGGGTTTACAAAAGCTCCTTGCACAGCAATTGGTTGACCCTATGATTGCGGTTGTGTTCTGTGTTATAGTTTAAGTTATGCCTCCAGGAATTTGTTCGAATGACTATATGGCAGGGATTGCTATTATAGATATGATTAAAAGCGAAAATAAGACAAAAGTGATCGGCAAGACAAAAGGGTGATAAGTGATGAACGCTCAGTATATGTGGCGTATGTGGTAGAAGTATTAGAAGCAAAGAAGAAAGGGTAGGAGCGAGGCAAATAGGAGGGGAGCCCACTAGAGCAAAGAACTTGATAAACGGAGGATGGAAGAGAATCAAACCCTGCGGATCCTTTAATACTATGAGGAAATGTTAGTAGGTGTAGTAAAGTGATTGAGACTTTTAATCAGGCAGTGAGAGCGGTGTGGCTAATTAAATGATGACCCGAGGTATGGAACCAACTACCGAGTAAGATATCTTATGTGTGAAGGGCGACTTTACACAACATATTTTAAGAGAATTCTAAAAGGACCATGTGTTACCACGCCATTAATATGTTGAGGTAGTAGAGGATAGTACTTCTATGGTAGCGTGAATTGATGTTCGGAAAGAGCTTCGTTGAATCTTAAGTAGCAGCTTTATCAAAAGGGAGTCAATGATACTCAATGTTTAGGACTATTTTCCTATGAATGAAATCATTTGATAAAAAAAGAAAAAAAAAAGAAAAAAAGAGATGAGAATTAAGACAAAAGAAGAAACAAGGTTTGATTGTGAATAATCAATGAACTGATTTTATATGTATGTCAAGACAACAACAAATGGAGTCACATACCTGGTGAGTTACACGGTAAAAGTCCCAGGGAGTGATAATTGAGGAAACGAGCATAGGGCTAAAGGCAATTCCCTTATGGTTTGATAGTTGTGGCAACAAATGGTAACCAAAAGAGACCATCGAAGAAGTAGTCTTCGACTTTTCGGAGCAACGTGGCCGCCGAAAGTGTAAGAAGGAGGTAATACAAGATATGGTCCATAGAATGTAAGACGGGCGGAGAATCCAACATGGCAGTCGTACAACAATAAGATAGGTTATGAGGTAGAATGTTAGCATATGACGGAAGAACAGATTAATCCCAAGAAGATACATCGTGTGAGTATCGCGGCTTCGACTGAGGTAGACAGGAATAAAAATGGTGTTTCCATATAATAAGGGCTCGTACGAATGATTCTATAGCGAGGAAATATAGGCGATAAGAGTAAGATTTGGACTAAAAGGGGGGAAGTAAATGATGAACCGAGACGGGAAGTCAAGTGAAATAGCCACCGCAAGCAAGTTACATGGATGCGAAGTTTCAATGTCGCGTAACAATCTGGGAAGCATTGTACAGTGAAAGCCTTAAAGGCAAAGTGCTTGACTTAGAATCTAGTAATGCCTTTGCTAATGGAAGGATGCGGCGCTAACAATAAGAGAGGGTCGAAATGGAAGTGAGCCATTTGAAAGCGTGTAAATACTGGATGGTAGCAACCTACACTCAAAGGGAAAGGATGTGTGTGATCATTAGAAGGAAAAAATTTATGGATTATGCGAGAATTTCAAGCTTAAGGTACTCAAACACGAAGAGATTAAGGCCGCATAGCACAGTCAATGTAGTAAGATATATTTAGATGAGAAACTAGGAGCGAACAGTGGGGATGAAGAAGGAGATAAGGAGTAAACTTGTGTGAGGCAATTTAGCGATACTGGTCAAGGATGAGGATGGATTTAAAGCTGAAATAGGCGTGGCAATTGTAAAGGATCATGTAGGTGTCACGACCCAACCTAGGGCCGTGACAAGAGACCCAAGCCACCACGAGAGGACTCGACATTTGCTACTCACACTCAAATATGGCGATCAATAGATTTTTTTTTTTGAAATTCTAAATGAAATACTAAAGTCGATACATAACTTAAAGCGTCTCAAAATGTACTGACATATATACACATACATAAATATATACATGGCATAGGACAAGGCGGGCCGAAGAGGCTACCGACTATACGTACAATAACATAGTGATAGACAAGACCAAACGGACCCATAACACCCACGCCGTTCGCAGACGTCTAAAAGTACAACTTGCGAAATATATATACACACAAATTATACCAAAATAGGAACGTATAGGAGAAATGGAGTTGTCCGACTTCAGAGAAAGCTGAATCCCCCAAGTAGCTGGATCGCCAAGTCGCGTCCCCCGTACCTCGCGGGCATGAAACGCGACCGAAGAAAGGGGTCGGTGCGGAATATGTAATTGAATATGTAAAGCGAGGATAGATAATAACCACCGCGCAATTTAGGAAGGAAGAAGTCATAATCAACCCAATACCTGCAGCCTTCGCTAAAAGAAAACATAAATAAATGCACAAGTCCTAACACAAGCTTTAAATAAATAATCGCAATCTAACTAGCGTTTTCAAGGTAAGTAATGTAATCTAAAACTCTTCTTTTACAGGAGTAATACAATACATCACACGCGCCGCTTCCGGCGAAATAATGATAGCCTCTCCCGGGCGACGCTTCCGGCTCGATATCAATAATGGCCCCTTCGGGCGATGGCTCGAATATCAACCATGGCCCCTTCGGGCGTATTAGTAATGATAATGTAAACATAATTAGTGAATGAAATAAAATAGTAAAACCTCGCACCCCTTGCGGAGTGGTTTTAGAAAAATAGCACACTCAGACATAAGCCAAGGCCATAGCGCGCCCAGACGTAGTCCCAAGAGGCCGAGGCACGCTCGGTGATCGGTGAGGCCATCGCTCGCTCAGATACAAACTAAGGCCATAGCACACTTAGGCATAAGCTGAGGCCATCGCACCCCCTTCGGAGTGGTTTTAGAAAGAAATAAATTTTATGTTTCTTGTACAAAACTAGTTCTTTAAAAAATCATTGGTGAACCACAACCGCGTTTCCGAAACCATTTTTGGAAAACCGAAGTAATAATTATATTAGTAATGTTGTAATACAGCAAAGTATACTATAGAACATAATGAAGTAGTTCAACAACTGTCCTTTAATTATTGTACCAAAATAAGTCGAGTGGAGCAATACAAGAGTCTCGGGACTGTGGGCCCACCTCGGGTCAAATCGAGGCGGCGAACATGAATTACAAAGATCAGGCTCCCTAAAGCCATCCATAAAGGTTCCGGAGCGATTCAGATACATTGGCAACCGTTACAAAGGTTTAAGCATTCTTTTAACCAAAGATAAGGATTTTAGTTCAATTGCGCTGAATGAATAGTATGCAAAATTAAACTCGGATTTCCAAGAGCAGAATTATCCCTGAGGTTCCGATCTTCACCTAGTATGACTAGGACATGCCAAAGGAAGGAAAGGTAGGCTTTACATACCTTGTTCGCGTCTTACGCTCGAAAGCTCCACTCCCGTTTCTACCAAAATCTACAATTGGTCATAGTTACCAAATGTGAGTTACAAGCTTTTGAGAACTCAAGTTTAAATCCATATTTGCCTACCGAAATTTCGGCGCATTTCCCCTATAAATTCAACATCCCCGAGCATTAAACTCGCTTAAATGACAACAACCAATCCAACAACAACATCAACAACACCAACAACAACAACAACAATCACTACAACCACAATATAACACAGGTCTTCTTTCCAACATAATGCTATGGCTTCCATTCCGACTTCACCTTTCCAACTTCATGTCAACATTCTCATATCTATTTACTAATCCAAAACCATTCAAATACAATTCGGAAACATTTCATATCATTTCTACAAAATATTCACAAGATATACAAACTTTCCACCAAGCCATAATGCATCCAACACTTTTAATCTTTAGCATACATATTCATAGTATATTTCCATCTTTCAATTTCATCAACAATCATCCTAATTTGCATCTTAACAATTTCATTTCCATGTTAACATAAAACTAGAATACAATCACATAATTCCTACAACAACCTAACAATGGATTTTTCATGCCAACTTAAACCATTCTCCTTCCATTTACTCCCCAAGAATACAACAACACAATTAATACACTAAATAAATTCAATCCTTCTCCCTTCATGCATGGCACCACACGGCCACAACACACACATGCACATACACCCGACAATTCCATAACTTTCATGCAACTCCAATCACTATAACACATATATCCATTCCATAACACAAAAACATAGAATTCTTACCTTTTCTTCAAATTCCAACTTGTCGCAGACGTAGTTTTCTCGCTTAACCAATTATACCACGTCGAAGAGCGTCTTACACTTGTCAAGAATTCAAGGAGGATGAGATTTTTGGATGAAAACTAAAGGACTTGGAATTTCTTTTTTTTTTCAAGAGGGTTCGGCCGAATGGCCCTAAGTGTTTGCTCTCAAGTTTCTTTGATTTTCTTGAATATTCTAGGATGAACACTCATATATATATATTTGCCTCCTTAATTGGGCACATGCTTGGCACATGGAAATTTTATTAATGTGGTGGGTTTGGGCCTATTAATGGCCGGCCACCTCCCTAAATGTTGGGCCTCATTTTTCCATTTTTTTTTGGCCCAATTCTTCATGAATCGTATTTTGCAATTCCCGAAACAAATTTCCAAAATTCCAATTTTTGCCCTTAGGCCTTCCTCGATATTTCCGCGTCCATACTTCTCATAGACAACTTATATGCTAAATAACACCAAAATTTGGCCTTACTCTTAACAAGTCACAATTATTTCGAAACTGCCGAATACGCGAAAACACAGGATATAACAGTAGGCTACCTATGAAAATTTGTCAAGATGCTTGGTTCTCTACCAGCGTCTAAAGACCGATACATTTCGAAAGAATTGGGGAAGATTACTGAAGGATTTTATGAGAATTTCTGGCTGCTCTCAAATGGGTTTTTAAGTGGTAAGGGAAGAACTAATGTAAGCTTGATAAAGATATTAGAAAAGAACGTCGAAGTAGAAGAGATGCATTGGGAAACGAAAGAGGGTACGAAGCCCAAGCATACGCATCTATCTCCACCCTCGGAAGAGATTCAAGATGAGGCGTCAACATTTTGAGGTATGTATGCCTTCTCTTCATGTTTTGGTCGTGTGTGGCCATAATTTATTGCTATTGTGTTGTAGCCCTGTGGGGCATGGTTATTGTGGGCTGTTGTGACAGGATGGTAGTGCCACATTACAAGGGAAACTCTGGCGAAATTTTCGTAGAACTCCCGAGAACATAACATTCGAGGACGAATGTTTTAAAAGGGGGGAAGAATGTTACACCTCGGAAAAATTTCATGTCATTGCATAGTGAATGGAATGATGTAGGGTACGAAGTATACGATGTTTCTATAAGTAAAAAATAGTATTAAAATGGTCCTAATTGAGATTTCAAAGGCGTTGACGCAAAAAAGGAAAGTTAGTTAAGAGAAGTGAGGTATACGTTGTGTATCAGAAAGGATTTGCAAGGTACTGACCTAATGTTGGCTTGATGATTTCGTAAGGAAGAGTTATAACATCCCTTAGATTGTTAGTGAAGTGTTAAACAAGTGCCAAGAAGGCTCCATAAGGATTCGAGATCAAACGAACGACGAGGAAAAATTCGGGGAAATGGTGGATTGTACAGTCATATATAGGGATCGTATAATTTATACAGCCCGTATATCTGACCGTAGAACCTTTCTAGATAGGGGTGACAATTTGGAGGAAATGTACGGTCCATTATACGGACCGTATAAATTATACGGTCTATATAGTAGCCTATATAATTCGGGTCGGGTCCGAATTCTATTTTCTATATATGTATGATCCCTCTTTATTTTTCTCATTTTCCACCTCCCAACACTTTTTAAACCTCTAGAACTTTCTCCATCTCACACTAACACATATTCAAGAGAAGAATCAAGGATCAACCATCAAAAGTTGGTAGGATCAAGGGTGTGAATGCTTCCTAGGGTTGCTAAAAGTTGAGAATCTCTTTGGTATTGGGGTTGAGTTCTTCTCAAGTGGAGTATTTGCATTCAAAGACCATCTCTACATGACCAAAGGTGAGTTTTACAATTGTTTCATGTTAGTAAGGGTGTTGAGTAGTTGAAGAACTTGAATTAGGAACAAATATGGAATATGAACCCAAATATGCAAATAACGGTGTGCTGGGTTGAAAAGTAGTTTGAGTTATGGTCTATGGCGTAATATGAGTATAATCTTGTTATGAATGGCGCTAATGATGTTGAGGAAGTATTATGTGAATGATAAACATGATGTTGTATTATAGTCATGGCTATGGAGGATCTTGGAAGTGAATTTGGAAGTTGAATAATATCTAACTCGAGGAAATTTACGTATTATGATATTGTGGGTGTTGTTATGATGTTTGGGAATTGTTTTATTATATGAGGAAAGGTTGTCGAAACAAAGGAAATGCTGCCCAATTTTTGTTAGCCTTAGTCGCTTTAGTTTAAGCTTAAGTATGCTTCCAACAATTTAATCTTCGTACGAACCCTTTTGTGTGTAGAATCGCGAACGTTGGAGGAAAGCGTTTGATTGATAAAGTTGGAGAGCCGTAAAGGTATGTTAAGGCTCGTCCCTTTTCTTTCAAAGGCATGATCCTGCGTTATGTTTCTAATTGTATATTTCCATGTCCACCCTGATTTAAAAAGCTAGAAGTTCACGACTCAAAGGCATGACTCCTTTCCTGATGATCCATAAATGTTTTCCAAAATGTCCGTATGTTCCAAATCAAAGATTTGTGATTCCGTAAACTCTTATGACAACAACGATGAACATGTTTATTTTCAACGACAACGATGATGTCAAGGAGGAAAATATTCCCATGATGATTATGATGATGATGATTTCACGTTTAAAAGTCCCAAGCTTATGATTTCAATGTGAATATGAAAATGTTGAGTTGTTTCTTGATTTTCTCAACTTTATTCATTGTTGATGGTCTCACCTTATAATAATTGTTCCTTCAAGGTGGGACAGAGCGATGATGATTATTCCATAATACAATCGGAGGTTACCGACCTTACGTCACTCCGATAGGGTTATAACTTTCTTTGGGCTCTCATGCATGCTACTTATACTATATGTGTATATAATATATGTATATGTATATGTATATGTATAAAGGGGGCGAGGCGGACGCATAGCCACGATCGGCAGGTATATTATGATATCGTCCACCTGGATCGAAAATGGTATATTATTAGATGGATCGGGCCCGGATTCGTTCCTCGGCATTATTATATATACAAAATCTAGATGGATCGGGCCGTTCGTTCCGCGGCAAAATGATATGCTTTTGGATCGGGTTTCACATTCCGCAGCAACTCTATTTTATGTATATGTATATGAGAAATGTTTTTATGAAAGGAAAGTTAAGCATGCATAGTATCCGCCTTAAGAGGCACTCAGATGTTCAGGTTACCTTTTTCCCTCATGATATGCTCCATGTTTCTTATTATATTATTGTTCATGCCTTACATACTCAGTACAATATTCGTACTGACGTCCTTTCTTTTGGACGATGTGTTCATGCCCACAGGTAGTCAGGGAGGTGGCCCAGATTCATAGGTGCTGATCAGCGGATTCACAGGAGCACTCCACTATTTCGGAGGTGCTACTTATGATCATATTCTTTTGTGTACAGATATTTGGGCACGACGGGGTCCTGTCCCGTCTCTATGTTTAGTACTCTAGTAGAGGCTCGTAGATACGTATGTGTGGGTAGTAG
Source organism: Lycium ferocissimum (assembly GCF_029784015.1). Taxonomy (NCBI): domain Eukaryota; kingdom Viridiplantae; phylum Streptophyta; class Magnoliopsida; order Solanales; family Solanaceae; genus Lycium; species Lycium ferocissimum. The sequence goes on along the minus strand of NW_026713334.1, from coordinate 1,653 downwards.
ATGTCCCATAATGATTATATTATGCCTTTGTATAGCATTTTTGGTAGCCATGAGGGCTTATGTATATAGACATGTGTTGTTTTAAAGATTGTATATGTTCAGGGTGAGTATGATGATTAGCCTAACGAGAGGTGCTCGGTAGTCAGCTCCGGGTACCCGTCATGGCCCCCTAGTCGGGTCGTGCCATTACAGCTATGTGACGACCCAACCCGATGAGCCATGACTAGTGCCCGAGCTGGACACTCGTATACGAACCTGTTAAATATAGTCAGCTTGAAACTAAGGACAATATGGAAATTTGTAAATGCAAGCTATAGACTCATAACATCCTATATCATACTGAACCTGTCTCCTGAGGAGTCACAACTAACTAAAACATAACATAATATGTAAGCGAAAAGGCACGCCACTATATACGGGAATATCCAAAACGAACCATATCGATATATTTGACCAAAACCTATATACAACCCACACATGTCTACAGACCTCTAAGAGTATAATAGTGAAATATGATGGGACAGGGCGCTGTCGTACCCCTGGATATGTATAAGTCTATATCAAAGGATCTATACCAAAATGACTTAGGCTCCGAAACAATGGAGCTCTCCAAACGGTGACGAAGTCTAAGGCCGGAGGATCACCAACCGCGAATGTCCGCCACTGCGGGAATGAAACGCGGCCCAGAAGAAAAAGGGGTCGGTACGAAAAATGTCTTGAGTATATAAAGCATAAAATACAATAAATAAGATCATGGTGAGTAAAAGATGACGGGGAGACAAGTATGATAATCAAAGATACCAATGCACCTGTGCCATATGAGATGAGAGTCATGCATATCTATATAATATACCGTACCTGGCCCATTATGGGACTCGGTGAATGAAGTCATATACATATATATCTACCCGGCCCTCTAGTGCAGGTCTCGGTGAAATAATCATATATATGTATATATATATACCGTACCCGGCCCTCTAGTGAGGAACTCGGTGAACAATGCAATGAAACTGTGCACGAATACATACCCGGCCCGGGACTCGATGAAATGATGTAGTAACGTTATGCACGAATAGAATATCAGGAGCAACAATACACAAATTAAATCATCATCAGAGACTCAATAGAATAATTAGAATGAACCAACATTGGAGAATCAAAGACAACTATCATGTCAAGTACCACTGAGAACTAGAATTCATTGGAATTATGTACGTTCATCGTCCGCTCGTTTTATGTAATTCATGCCAAAAAAGAAGAAAGGGATAGCTTTACATACCTTTGACACTTAATCCATGACTCGATATGTATACGCTGCCCGAAATACTTCAACCTATATTAAGACATTAAGAACTATCGTTAAGCTACGGAAAAGCTTAAAACGTATTTCAAAGCTAGCAGTTTATTTCTAAAAAATGGGCATTTCCCCTATATTGTTCACTTCCTCAAATTCAAACCAGCTCTAAAAAACAACCGTAACAACATCAACAACAACACGTCCAAGTTACCACATAAAGAACTAGCCAAAACAAGGTCCAAGAACACCTCGAAACGACCCGCACCGCACGCACAACGCTCCTCCAAATCCAGTCCACACGTTGCAACGTTCAACAATAATCGCATAACAACCATGACATATTCAAGTTATTCCTA
>NW_026713333.1:0-48187 GCF_029784015.1 Lycium ferocissimum | reverse complement strand
CAAAACGGGTTCCCGGCAACTATCGCCTGCCGGGCCGGGTTTGAGAATTATCCCCTGGTTTGGGGCTAAAAGTTAGTGGTGAAAGGTTGGGGAATTTTCTAGAATATTTGGAATGTTTTTTGGTCTAATTTTTTTGGCTGAAAATGAGGGGTTAAACACATTCTATAAAGCCTATAGCGAAGTCACCGTACTTGATGCTGTAGCGTCGACCTACTCAGTACCATCACTTGTTCATCCGCGGAAATTATTTCGAGACCTAAAACTTTTATATACCGATCTCTTTATTTGCATACCCTCGGATATGTCCAAAAACTCCATACAATCCGTATAACTTATTCGGCATCCCAAACTTTTCTTATTCCAAATTTACCCTAACACTCCATACCATAAAAGATGAATATGCGGCTTCAGGCATTAAAACAAAAACAAAATTGGAAATTAAAAGTCTTATCCACAACTTATCGCAATCCAACTTAAAATATTCCAACGTGCAAAATACGGGATATAACATGAATTATTGAATCCATGGCCTTGTGGCCGTGTGGTCTTCTAAGGGTCCCACACATGTTTGTGGCCAATTTTAATTGGTCCAACACATGTGTGGGCCATGGACACTTGGACAACACATATATGTGCTTAAAAGATGACCAAGTAGTCATCTTTTCCATTCATTATACTTAGAAAAAAAAATAGAAGTTGAAGAACAAGAGAGGGAGACTCTCGGCCAACCCTTGGAAATTTCAAGTTCAATTTGAGCCATCCAAAAATTATTTCTTTGATACAAATCCACTAAGTTGAGGTTCCTAAGTAGCGTGGAGGTGTTATTCGGGTCATCCAACCATCCGTTGTATAGATCGCAAACCCTAGGCAAAGTGTGGAGTTGAAGAAGAAAGGTAAGGATTGATCATGTTTTATATGTTATAAAGGTTGTATGCATGTTGTAGTAGGTTAAAATGAAGGAAATTCATGAAATATGGCATGTTGGAGTGGAGGTTGTGAATGTAGTGTCTAGCCGTGTAAGTGTGTGTGTGTGTTGTGTTGTGTTGTGTTGAAGCTATGAATTAAAGCCTAGTTAGCATGTTGTGATTGTTGTAGAGTGGAGAAATGAATGAGAATCATCTATATATATGTTTGTAGGATATGTTGGCCGAATGTAGGCTATTTATGTGACAAGAAATGGATTATTGTCAATTAGTATTTTGAATGTTGTCGTTATGAATTCTATGTCGACGATAATAGTTTAATGACTCAAATTGATGTTGTAATTGTTGCGGACTGATTTGAAGGTTATTGTACATTTGATGTAATTTGTATATTTATGAGAATGATGTTGTTAGAATGTGAATTGTTGGTGCAAATCATGATTTGGAAGTGAGGAATGTGTTAGGGATGTGTTCTCGGGTTCGGGGCTGTTTTCGGGTGAGTTGGAGTATTATTTGGGATGTTTGAAATGTTGTATGAATTGCTTGAAATGTCTTTGAATATTGTTGGTATGGGCTCGGGTTAGTATTTGAATGTATAAGCGTTGATGTTGGCTTGAAGGTAAGCCGTTGAATTGAATATGTTGAAAGTTGTTGAATGAGAGTTATTAATGTTGTATTGCCTTTCGGATTGATTATTAATGTTGCTAGGTTGGTTGTTGTTGTTGTTGTTAATTTGGCCGAGTTAAATTCTCGGGGGTGGCCTATTTAATGTGGGAAATGTCGCCCAAATTTTCGTAGAATTATGTGTTAATTTGGAAATGAACTTCTAAACGCATATAGTAACGTTGATATTTGTTGATGTTATGTAGACTTTGGGCAAAATTTCGAGACATAGGTTTGATTTGGACTAGCTTGAGTTTGAGCTAGCGTTGAGAGCATTCGAGGTATGTGAAGCTCACCCTTCTTTCTTTTTGGCATGTCCTAGGCGCAAGTAAGTTGTGATATGTTATGAGCCTTAGGGATAATTCTATTCTTAAAAATCCGAACATGTTTCTGATTCATATTCGCTTGTTGATGTTGGCCTCCTTAATGTGGCCAAGCTATGGTCCGTATGTCCTTGATATGATTGGATTTGGAATGCGGTGTGACGGCTTGTTCCGAAAGGATCTTATGTCTAAAATGTCCGTAACTTTCATGGACAGAACCAGATTGCTTTGATAAGTTCGCAAACGATTCTTACTTATTTCTTGATATTCGTATTCTTAATGCGGTCGGATTATGATCCTTATGTCTTTTGTGTGATTAAATTTCTAAGGTTTTCAAAAGAGATTTGTTTTCAAAAGAGTTTTGTTCCTAAACGACTCCGAAACTACGAACGCCCGTAACTTTCAAGAAAGGGCTCGGATCGCTTTGATATTTTCGCAAATGACTTCATGTCGAGTAAGGACTTTAATTTTTATAGGCGGGCCCGGGTTGGGTTGACGCTCGTCCGTGGGTCCCGCGACTTTTCTATGTTTGGTTCTAATGACCTATTTTTGAAAGAATTTAATATGACTACCTTTCCGGCCCCCGAGTATGATTACTTATTTATCCGTTAAGTCTGAAATGAGGATTTTCATGCATGTGATTTGGATACGTGGTTATGATTTCTGAAGTTCGGTTTGATATGTTCCGAGTGACATTCGGAGGAAATTTGATGTGACTATTGTCTTGATTTTGAAATAATAGTTCGCTTTGGTTATTCTGTTGAGTTTGTAATAAAGATTTGTATGCATATGGCTACTTACGATTCTGCTCGTGCGTTCTGTTGTTACATCCTTCACCGGATCCCGGGCCGGTTGTTATCGTGCACACTATTCTGAAGTATGATGTGTTTCCGAAGTATGATGTGATATGAAGTATGATGTGACCGACTGCACGCCGAGCCCCTCTTGGCCGGCACCGTGTATATATGTTATGATGTGTGACGGAGATGTTCGGAGATATAAAACCTTCTGAAGTATGATGTGTTGTGGCGTCCAGATGGAGTGGCGACCACGTTCTGTCCGCCGGGTCCCATTGCGGACCGTATGTGATATGTGATATGATGTTCGATGATATGATAATCTGATACGATATGATATACGATGGCGTGATGTGATGTATGATTATTATTTTATTTATGGATCGGGCCGTACGTTCCTCGCATTATTATATTATTATATGATATATGGATCGGGCCGTACGTTCCCGGCATTATTATATTATTATATGATATATGGATCGGGCCGTACGTTCCTCGGCACTATTATTTTATTTATGGATCGGGTCGTACGTTCCTCGGCATTCGGTTAACGTCAGTCTATATGATATGTTCTATTTTCTGTATATGTGGGACATAAATGTTTTTCAAAATAAAGCTAAGCATTTTGGGCATTCTGATGGTTATATTCGTCTCTCGCACCGCTTATGTATGATTTGTATTTCGGATAGAAGTACTTTGGTATTTGGGTGATTATGCTCATGTTCGTACACCTTACTTCGCTATGACTTCGTTTCCGTACTTCCCGCTTTACATACTCGCATATATTCCGTACCGACCCCCTTTCTTCGGGGTTGCGTTTACGTACCGTGTGCACAGATACGCGTTTTGGTGATCCACCGGCGTAGGATTTCCATTCTGCTGTTCAGAGTGCTCCCTTGTTCTGGAGCCAATATTTTGGGTATATACTCTTCCGATGTATATGATTATGTTTATTCAGGGTACGGCGGGGCCCTGTCCCGTCATCTGATTCTGTTGTTCTGTATTAGAGGTCTGTAGACATAGATGTGGGTTATGTACAATTTTGTTCGGATGCGACGTGTAAGTTGTGTTTGGGCGGCCCATCTGCCGTGGCAGCCTTGTCGGCTGCGTGTATGTATACTTTGATACGTTATGTATATTATGACAGCCTAACCGGCTTCTGTGCAGCTTATGTTAGTATGTGACAGTTTGGAACCACGTATGACCTCTATGTCGGTGTAGATTGTTTGTATGCTGATTTCGGTTATTGAGTGCGTATGGGTGCCTAACTCGGGCACTAGTCACGACCTACGGGGTTGGGTCGTGACACTTAATCCGATAGGGTGTGATGGGCACCCGACCCTTACTTAGGGCCGAGCGAACCCTCTGACTATCGTAACATTCATAATCATATTGGGCCCTTAACCAGATCATAACTCCATAATGGAAAATTTTCGGAAAACGAACATGCTTTACACTTTTTTTTTTTCGAATCGGATAAAATCTGTAACATGGTTTAATATAATACAATGCATAATCATAGTACATCGGCTTACATAGCCGCTTACATAACCGACATCTTATACCCACGACACTGTCTGCAAAGTCTCTAACACAGAACATGAAACCATAACATAATAATCTGACTCGGCGCATTCCGAGAAAAATGGAGCTCGCCAATCCCGCGGAACATCTTCTACTAATATCTTCGCCCCTCACACAGGGTGTACACGCGCGGCATGAAACGCGGCCCCAGAAGAAAAGGGGTCGGTCTGACGAATATGTACCGAGTATGCAAAGCATGAAATACGGAAAACGAGATCATAACCGAAATAAAGGTACGTAAAGTGAACATCATGACCGTAATGTCAAAGTCAAAGTGCGTCGAAATACAAATCATACATACGAGGTACGGAAGACATATATAATAATCGTAATGCCCAAAATACTTAGCTTTCCCTTGAAAAACCTTTCGTTTCATATTTATGGAAAGTAGAACATAGCATAGTAGTCGACATTAACCGATGTGGGATTCGCCTAAACCAATGTGGGATTCGCCTAAACCACCCCCCACTGATTCGCCTAAGGCGCCTTTGCCACCCCCCACTTCGGGTTTCGCCGTGCACGCCGAGGTTTGCCCCACCACCACCGCTTCGAAACCAACCGATCATATTATATATATATATAACTTATAACGTGTCCCGGCCCTCCAGCCGAGGGACTCGGTAAATGTAATCCTTACATTGTCATATCATCACATTAGACAATTATCAGATTATCAAATTATCACATTAAGCGAAATCATCGTGATTATCGTATCATCGCTTTATCATGTTATCGATTATCATAGCATCAGATTATCATATCATCAAAACGGACTCATTATATTATCAGATCATCACATTATCAAGTCAACATGTCATCAGATCATCAGATTATCATATCATACCCTATGCGGTCCATAATGGACCCGGCGGACGGAACGTGGTCGCCCCTCCTGCCTTGGGCGCCACAACTCATCATACTTCGGAAGTTTCATATCTCCTGCATCTCCGTCACACATCATCACATCATATCATATAACCACGGTACCCGGCCAAGAGGGGGTCGCGTAGGACACATCATAACACCATAATATCGTAAACTCATCATACTTCGGTAACATATCATATCATATTAGGCGCTCATCATACTTCGGATTGTAAGCACGATAGTAACCGGCCCGGTACTCGGCGAAGGAAGTAACAATAATATGCACGAACAGAATCGTGGGATCTATATGCAACTTACAACGTATACAGACTTAACAGAATAATCAAACAAATTATCATTCACAAACCAATAGCATTAATCATATCAAATCTCTTCCGGATCTTGTTCGGAAACATATCGACTAAAACTTTATCAGTCACGGTTATGTATCAAAATCATATGAATATGGATTCTCATTTCATACATTAACGCAGATTCCATAGAACAATCAAAACGGACTATCATTTAAAAGCTCAGCCAATAGTCATAGTCAAATCCAGTTTCTGTCAAATGTTACTCGGGACTTGTCAAATAGAACTTTAGTCATCATGATCGCGTATCGGAATCATATGTATAAAAAAAATCCTTATTACAAACTTAACAGATAACTAAGTAATTATACTCAGGGGTTAGAGTGGCAGCCATATTAAATGCTTTTAACACGTCGCTAAAACTACACAAGAAAAGTCTTGCGGGCCCACGGGCAAGTATCAAACCGACCCGAGCCCGCTTATGGAGGTTAAGGTCATTATATGCTATCGAACCTCCTACGGACAAATCGAAGCGATCCGAGCCTTTTTATGAAAGTTACGGACGTTCGTAGTTTCAGACTCTTTTACGAACATAGTCTTTTATACACATTCATATCCAATCATACAAAGGCATAAAAACCATAATTTAACTACATTACGAGTACGGGTATCAAGAAGCAAATAAGAATTATGGACATGCTCGGATCGTAGGAGTAGAGTTACCTCGGGGATTACATCATAGCCTACATTAACTAAGACATGCCAAAGAAAGAAAGATGAGCTTTACATACCTTGGCCGCCCTCTAAGCTAATCAACTTGCATCTCGGCTTCACACGATTTACCATAATGTCATTGGACATCCAACATTAGCCATAAGCATTAGAACCCAATTCCAAGCCGTCACTTTATCTACGAAATTTCGGCAAAGATCTCCCCTATAAATCCAACAACCCCGAGAATCCAACTCGGCCAAATCACAACAACCAAACCAACAATCATAATAACAATATCAATAAATAATTTCAAACGCATTCTAATATTGGCAATTCTTCTTTACATAATTCATCAACATCCCATTTACATTCAAATAAACCGCATACAATCAAGCCAACTTCATTGATCACACGTTCAAGTACTAATCCGAGACCATTCAAACACGATTTAAGAACATTCTAAGCAATTCGCACAATATTCCAAAACAACCATTCAATGCATCATGCACCCGAAACCTTCCAACTTCATTAGGAACATTCAGCACATTTTCTTCTTCCAAATTCATAAACTACACCAGAATCCCATACATATACATTATCCTCATAATTATGAGAAAACATATTAGAATTATTAACTTTCAAAACAGTCCACAACGACTACAACTTCCATTTGGATCATTAAATCTTCATTTCACATCATAGAATTCACCGTACGACAACCAAATTCTACCAAATACTATTAGTCCATCTCTCCCACACAAAACAGCCACCATTCGGTCAACACATCAACACACACAACTTCATGCATTTCATCCATTTCAACACATTACAACATGCTCAAAATGTCCATAACAATATCAACCAAACACTAAATAAAATTTATTCATCATACCTACACCAACTACACATACACAGCTATCATTCAACACACCCAAATTTCATGATTCTCATCTACTTTCACATACTACAACACGCACAAACATCTATAAGAACATGTAACCAAGATTAAATCTCACCTTCTTCATTCAACTTCACCACTCGGCTAGGATTCCAAATTGCAACAACGAATGACTTTCTCCCTCCAACAACCACTCCATGCCGTAGAGAACCTTCTAATTAGTAGGGAAACAAGAAGAAAATAATTTTCCATGATCAAAATTGAGGGGCTTTCTCTAGAGTTGAAATGATAAATGCCCTCTCTCTTTTCTTCATCTTTCTTGAATTCTCTTGGCTATATAAATATATATATATATATATATATATATATATATATATATATATATATATAGCTATAGGCACATGACTAGTCATGTGCACTCTTGGCCGTTTTTCCCCTTCTTTTTTCTTTCTCCCTTTTTCTCTAATTTTCTAGAAATTTCCTTAAATGAAAATGACAAAGATGATTTAATTATCATCTTATGCTTCCATAAATAATAAACACATGTGGCCCTATGGCCCACACCACCTTGGCCTTTAATTTCATGAACTTTTAACTTTCCAAAATTCATTTTTTTAACCCCAAATTTTCTTTAATATTTCCATCCAATAAAATCATAAACGACTTGTACCTTAAAATAAAGTTGGAAAATAGCCCTGTCGTTAACTTTCCGCCACTAACTCGGAATACCCAAATGTGCAAAATGCGAGGTATAACATAGAATCATCATGTCATCATATCATCATGTCATCATATGCATGTATACCGTACCTGGCCCTCTAGTGAGGGACTCGGTGAAGTAATCATATATATACCGTACCCGGCCCTCTAGTGAGGGACTCGGTGAATGAGATCATATCATCATATATATACCGTACCCGGCCCTCTAGTGAGGGACTCGGTGAATAACGTACCCGGCCCTTTCGGGACTCGGTGGAGAGATCCCCGTCTCCATCATGTATATCATACTTGGCCCATCACATTGGCCGGCGCCATCATCACATCATCATATACCGTACCCGCCCACTAACGAGGGGACTCGGTGAATAATGCGATGAAGCGGCAGAATACATACTCGGCCCGGACTCGGTGAAAGATGTAAACAACGGCTCGCACGAGCGAGTAAATGCGAGAAACCATATGCACATACATCATCATTACGGAATCAGCAGATAAGGAGACAAATCATCATATCATATATCTTTCGGACGTCACTCGGAAACATATCAAACATCATAAACATATTAAAGAACCGTAGAGATCATAGTCATATATCAAGCCAATCCGAGAACCGCGAAAGTTACGGGCGTTATTCATTATAGACCACTTAACGAGCATTTCATAGCAATCCGAGACCATACATGAAAGTTGGGGACATTATACGCTATAGAACCTCCTACGAGCGTTTCGAAGCGATCCGGTTCCGTCTATGAAAGTTACGGCCATATTTAGACATAGAATCTTTTAAGAACAAAAATTCTTTTTGCAACATTTGAAATTCAATCATACATAAAACTTAAGGACCATAGTCCGACCACATAAGGAATGTCACATCAAGAAGCAAATAAGATCGTAAATATGCTTGGAACTTAAGAGTGGAATTACCCCAAGGCACATATCATGTCATATCTTACTTACGTCTAAGACATGCCAAGAGAAGGAAAGAGTAAGCTTTACATACCTCGTCCGCTTCCTAAGCTAATCCGAACTTAAGTCTCGGCTTCTCAAAATCTACAACAACGTCATTAGGCATCAAACATTAGTTATAAGCACTTAGGGAATCCAATTCTAAGCTATCACTTTATTCTACGAATTTGGGCATTTCCCCTATAAACTCAACATCCCTGAGAATTCAACTTGGCCAAATATTCAACAATGTCACACCCCAATTTCCGACAGGGTGTGATGGGCACCCGACCCTTACTTAAGGCCGAGCGAACCCGCTGACTCTCGTAATACTCATAACCATACTGGGCCCGCAAAACTGACACAAGTACATAATGAATTTTTTTTTTTTTTTTGAAAACAAACATGCCTTTCATCTTTGTCAAATCAAGTAAAACTAGCATCGTATGAAATCTGCAAACATATGAAGTTCGTAGCATAATGCATAATAATACATCGGCTTACATAGCCGCTTACAAAACGACATATCATACACACGACACCGTCTGCAAAGTCTCTACCATAACTCTCGGATACCATACAAAAACACTCGACTCGGCGAGACTCCGGAGGAAATGGAGCTCGCCAATCCAAATCGAACATCTCCGCGAACATCATCTACTCATACGTGGGTACATTCGCGCGGCATGAAATGCAGCCCCCGAAGAAGAAGTCGGGTCCAGTACGGAATATGTACTGAGTATGCAAAGCGAAAGTACGAAAAACGAAGTCATAACCGAAGTCGGGAGTACAAAAAGTGCATAATAACCCGAATACCAAAGTACGTACATCTGACATACAAATCATACATAAGAGGTTCAGAAGACAAATAGGATAATCAGAATGTCAAATTGCTTACTCCCGAAATACAAATTACACATATCAATGTCATATATATCCATAATGGAAACATAAGCGAATAATCATCATATACATACCGTAACACATCATAACATCATAACTTATCATATGTCATTAACCGATGTGGGATTCGCCACACCAACGTGGGATCCATAAATAATATAATTTGCCAAAACAGAACGATTTGCCTAATCTATATATAATATAATAAATCATTGGGTTTGCCCCACCACGTTTGCCCCGCCATATATAATATAATAATGCGGCTCGATACCAACGATCCGATCCATATATAACATACATATAACATATAACGTGTCCCGGCCTTCAGTGAGGGACTCGGTAACTAAAATCATATATCATCATATATCACATCATATCATCATATCACGTATCATCATGTCATCATTTCATATCATATCACATACGGTCCGTAATAGGACCCGGCGGACAGAATGTGGTCGCCACTCCATGCGGGCGCCACAACACATCATACTTCGGAATATTGTATACCTCCAAACACATCATACCCCGTATCCGTCATACAAAACACATATATCATATCACATCATACTTCGGAAAACACATCATACTTCGAAATCACATCATACTTCGAATATAGCATAGTGCGCACGATAACATACCGGCCGGGACTCGGTGAAAGATGTAATAACAGAATGCGCGAGCGAAAATCGTAAGTAACCATATGCATACAAAAACACTTACAAAGACCCAACAGCATAATCAAAGCGAACCATTATTTACAAACCAAGATAATAGCCAAATCAGATTTTCTTCCGAATATTACTCGGGAACATATCGAACCGAACTTCAGAAACCAAGGTTACGTATCAAAATCATATGCATAGAAATCCTCATTTTAGACTTAACAGATAAGTGTATAATCATATTCGGGGGTCGGAAAAAATAGTCATATCAAATTCTTACAAAAATAGGTCGTTAGAACCAAACATAGAAAAGTCGCGGGACCCACGGACGAGCGTCAACCCAATCCGGGCCCGCCTATGAAAATTAAAGTCATTACTCGTCATGAAATCATTTGCGAAGATATCAAAGCGATCCGAGCCCTTTCTTGAAAGTTACGGTCGTTCGTAGTTACAAATCTCTTTTGTAAACAAAACTTTTTATGCAACATTTGAAACCAATCATACAAAAACATATAGACCATAGCTTGGTCATATAAGGATGCCAACATTAAGAAGCAAATAAGCATCGTAAACATACTCGGACTTTAAGAATAGAATTACCCCCGAAGCTCATAACATATCATAGCTTAACCACATCTAAAACATGCCAAAAGAAGGAAAGGTAAGCTTTACATACCTCGATCGCTCTCAAAACTAATCCAAATCAAACCTATGTCTCGGACTCCCCAAGATCTACATAACATCAATAAATACCAATGTCAACTATAGGCATTTAGGAGTTCATTCCCAAACTAGCACATAATTCTACAGAAATTTGGGCAGCATTTCCCCTGTAAATGCACCAACCCCGAGAATTCAACTCGGCCAATATTACCAACAACAATACCAACAACCATTCCAACAACATCAATACTGAATTCAAAACGCATTCTAACATTAGTAACTCTTTTCTATACGATTCGACGATATTCCATTTTCATTCAAATCAACCGCATACGATCAAACCCACATCAATATTCATACGTTCAAGCACTAATCCAGACCATTTAAACAAGATTCAAGAACATTTCAAACAATCCGCATAATATTCAAAGCAATCCAAACAATATACTACTTCACCCGAAAACCTCTAAGTTCAAGAAAATAATCAACAACACAATTCTTCCTTTCAATCTCATCAACCATACCAACAATTCACACATTGACAACATTATCTTCCATAAATCCATGAAACTATATTTGATTCACATTGGCTTCCAAAATCAGACCACACACGACTTTGACTTCAACTTAATTCATTGGTTCTTCGCTTTGTTCATCATAAATCCCCAACAAGATCAACCAAACGCTAAACAAATTAGTTCTCCACTTACTACACAACACAACACACACGGCCAAATCTTACATACACGGCCAAACATCAACTCCAATATTTTATGAGTTTCATTCATTTCTACACATTACAACAACACACAAACATGCTAACTACGATTACTTCACCACTCTTACACAACACACCCATACACGGCCACACACACACTTTACGACTACACTTCCACATGCATAATCTCATGAACTTCATTCATTTTCACATACCACAACATGTACAAACCATCCATAAAACATGAAAAATGAGATTAAACCTTACATTCACTTGGTTCTTCACTCGGCTAGAGCTTGTGGTTTGCAAAAATAATTGGTTTGCTTGCTCCAACAATCCCTCCGTGTTATTTTACACCTTGGGAGTTGAAACACATGAAGAAAATAATTTTTGAAGAAGAATTTTTAGTCTTCTTTTTTCTCCCATGGCCGAATGGCCCACATATTTTCTCAACCTTCTTGAAATTTCCAAGAGATAAAATGATGAAGATGACTTAATTAGTCATCTTTTGCTACTATATAATTAACACAAGTGTACCATGGCCCACCCGCACACGTGGCCACATATGGCATTTTCATGAAATAATTAGTTTTCAAAATTTCACTTCTAGCCCTTAATTTTCATGAAATGCCTAACTTTCCATAATTACTTTTGACCCCAAATTTTCCTTATTCAATTTTACCCTTAACACTCCATGCCAATTAAAAGATGAATATGCAACTTATGCACTTTTAACAAAATCGGAAGAAATTACAACCTTGTCCTTGACTTATTATGACTAACTCGGATTATCCCAATGTACCAAAATACGGGATATAACAAACAACAATACCAACAACCATATTAACAATATCAATAATCACTTTCAAACGCATTCTAACATTAATAACTCCTTTCTACATAATTGACGACATTCAATTTACCTTCCATTCAACTACATACATTCAAGTCAACATCGACACCCGCATATTCAAATACTAATCCCGAGATCATTCAAACAAGATTCAAGAATGCTTCCAACAATCCACAAAATATCCAAAATCGACCCATCCAACACACAATGCGTGAAGCCTTCCAAGTTCAAGAAAACAACAACAACACATTTCTTTCTTCTAAATTCATAAACTATATCAACAACCACATATTACAATATCATTCATGTAAATGCAAGAAACTATATTACCAATATACTAACTTCTACATTAACTCCCAAACGGTCCCAACTTGACTTGTGTCATCTAATACTTTCATTTTCATCACATAATCCACAACACAACAACCAAAATATATAAATGAAATTGTTCTTCACTCCTATTCAACACCACACATGCACGCCAAACCCACACCCACGGCTCAACTTTCACACACATAATTTCATGAGTTTCATTCATTTCTACATATCACAACATGCACAAACACCTATAAAACATGTAAAAGACTAAACCTCACACCTTTTTCCATCCATCTTCTCCACTCGGCTAGGATGTAAATTGCAAGAATGGATGTTTTGTTGCTCAACAACCCCTCCACATTAAAAGAGGACAGCTTCCAATTAGTAGAAAAGCTAGAAGAAGATATTTTTTTATCGCTATTTTTGGGCTTCAATTTTTGAGCACCATGGCAGAATGGCACTTATTCATTTCTCTCCAGTTTCTTGAAATTTCTAAAGAGATGAAAAATGATGAAGATGACTTAATTTGTCATCTTTTATCTCCATATATAATTTACACATGTGGCCTATGGCCCACATAATTGACATGGCCACTTAGGCCTCTCTCCGCATACTATTATTTTCACTTCTAGTCCCTACAAATATAAAGTAATCACATGCACCCTTCATAGCTTGAACTAATCAAATTTGGCCAACCACGGGTGGGTCCCACATACCCCACATGGCCACATGGCCATTTGGCCATTTCATGAAATAATTTTTTTCAACTTAGCCCCTAGTTTTCCTCAATATTTCCATCCAATAAAATCATAAGCAACTTGTGTCTTAAAACAAAGTCGGAAAATAGTCTTGTCCATAACTTTCCGCAATTTGCTCGAAATACCCCAATGTACAAAATACGGGATATAACAGATGATGATGATGGTGATAGAGTTGTGATGTTACTCTCGGATACTTATGTATGTCATATATATATGTAGCTATCTTGTGACTCCGAGCTTATATGGCCGGGTATGATATCTATTGCACGCACACCACTGCAGTTGGGTATGGACAACACCGAGCCTTGTTATGGCCTGGTATGGATGACACCGAACCTACATGGTTGGCTATGGTATCATTATATGTATATGTGTGGAATGTTTTCTTTAGAGAAAAGTTGAGTAAGCATAATGAACATCTTAAGAGGTATTATGAGGTATAAATGAATCATTTATCTTATGTTATTCTTCATGCTTTTATCATGTTACTATTCATGCCTTATATACTCAGTACATTGTTCATACTGACGTCCTTTTTGTTTGGACGCTGCGTTCATGCCTACAGGTAGACAAGGAGATAGACTAGACCTTTAGGCTGCTTCATCAATGATTGCATAGAGGTGCTCCATTTGATCAGGAGCTGCAATAGTTGGTATTATTCTTTTGGTGTACATATATGGGCATGGAGGGGTCCTGTCCCGTCTTTATGATTTTACATACTCTTCGTAGAGGTTCATAGACAAATGTGTATAACTAGATATCTCTCAACTTTTTCGGTTCATATTGTGTATATCATTTTTATAGCCATATCGGCTTGTCTATATATGGGCATAGTTGACGATGTTTATATTAAAGGATACCTTAGACCGATGGAGTTTGTGTTATTGATGCATGGTAATTATGAGTTAGTCATGTGGCTCAACTAGAGATGATTATGAAAGTATGCAAAGAGGTGCTCGGTTTGATTAGTTCTAGGTGCCCGTCATGGCCCTCCGGTTGGGTCCTGACAGTAACCAACGTTCTAGGTAAGGGTTCTGATGATCCCCTGGGGAAGGTGTTAGGCACCCCAGTATTAAGGATCCGTACTATATGGTTGACCTTCAAATTCTAATGCATGAGTATTTGCATGAACTGTTTATTTAGTGTTTATTCCCGTATTTAGAAAATCTGTCATTTTTTGCATATCATTTTGAGAAAGAGAGTTTGAACATATTCCCTTTATATATAGGGTACTTAGATTCGGATTTATAATATCCGGATAAGAATAACCTTCCTTTATATATAAGGATGGAATATTTTGTTCGTAAAAAAGTGTAAAAGTTGTCATCCTTTGATACATGTTATTTATAAAGAATGTAAAATTGTTATGTTTAAGTATACATAATTTTTGTCCATGCTTAACTCATACTTGGTTTAGGCTGGTTCGTTTAATACGTTTAGAACGCCTTATCTAAGACTTAGCATATTTGGTTTAAGAATGTGCATTTTATTGTTACAAACTTGAAGACTTGGTCTTGAATTTAACTTCAAAATTATAACATTTGCCTTATGACAACAAGAAAGTTTGTCAAGCCTTGGCCTAAAGAGAATTCTAAGTTTTTTCTGAAAATTTCACTTTTTTAAACCAGTTTTTATTTAAGTGGGCCTCAGCCCAAAATCTCCTTTTATCTCTTTAAACTTGTTTTTAATGCCAAATCTTTAGTCCAATTCAAAATTCAACTCTTAAATCTTTGTAAGGTTTGTTTTAAAAGGGACTAATAGAGATAAAAGTGTCATAATACTTCTAAATATTGAAATCCCCTTCTAAAAATCCTTTTTGTCTCTTCATTAGTATTTATAAAACTGATGTCAAAAACCATTTTATTTTATCACACACTCGGGTTTGGAAAAATTTTATACTAATTGTGATTTAAAAGTCGTTTGGGGACCTAAAGTCATCTAAACGGCACGTGTACCGTTATCCTAAGATAGCTAGTTCATAAACATAAAGATTCCACTAGTATAATATGAGTTTTTACAAGTTTTGTACAAATACAAGCAAGGCTCAAATTAAGAAGATGGAACAAAATAAAGGATAGAGGAAGACTAAGGGCGTACTAAGCCCTTAGTTGGCCATTTTCACCCATGGTTGGGCCTTCTGCGCACCAGCTATTTAATTGCATCTGTGCGGACTTGATATCTTCCAAAAAAGAATTTTCATATTAGGCCAGGGGCCAATAGGTAGGCTGATCTTAACTCGAGCGGTCATGCGGTGAGGAGGGAGAAAAGGAAAAAGGAACCCCGTTAGTTTATATTTACTGAATTTACCACATTTATAACTATACAAGTGCATATGTGCACACCAAATTAATCTACATATCCTGTAGCTATCATATTTCTATCTGCTAATGGGCTTTTATTAGTAGGAATTTAAGTAGTAGAAGGGGAAAGTCATTACCCCCTGTATTCTCGATCTTGCCTGATCCAAGAGGTTTCGTGAACCTCCGGCATGGCAGGACACCAGGGAAGGACTAAGACTAGGCCCAAAATAACTACTTTCACTCCCAAACAAACATAACCAGAAGAGGAGGAAGGGATAACATAGGACCTCTAAGAAAAACTAACATAAACTGTCATACAGTATGACCATCAGCAAGTAGAAGTAACAAGTATAGTGTAAGTAGAGGCAAGAGCTAAAACACATGACAACAAGGTAGATAGAGAGAAAACCCACAGTACATAGATATGAAGTAAAGCGGGGACAAAGTCATATAGTCAAGGTAGACAAAGAGCAGTTGCATAATGTTCATGAAACAACAGAGGGAGGATCGTAACTCATAGCCATGGGTGGGCAAGAACCAAGATCATGATATATGACCATGGATGAAACCATGAAGTTGTAGTATACTGGCATGGGTTGAACAAGGATAAGGAAAAACTAGGCTATATGATCATAAATGATACAACACAGGCTATAGTATGCAGAAGAGGTAGCCAAGAATAAGAATCCAAGATACATGATCATGGATGAAACACCATAAGCTATAGCACGCAGAGAAGGTAAACCAAATTAAACCCACAATATATAGTTTTGAATAGGCAAGATAAGGGGAAGTATATTGGTAAAGAGAAAGACAATAAAAAAATCAACACATGGTCATGAGGGTAAGTCAAACAGGGTGCAATCATTCAGGTGAGATGATAAAGAAAAACCAATGCATAATCATAAAAAGGAGTTTAGAACTATAAGCCACATACAGGTGAGATAAGTAAAACAAGAATCAATATATGGTCATGGAAATGGATCCAAAAACTGCAAAACTGCAGGCCACATTTAGATGAGATAAGTGAAGGAAGAACCAATACCTAGTCAGGGAAATGAACTCAAAACTACATACCACATTCAGTAAAGCAAGAACCAATATCTAGGGATGGAAATGAATTCTACAGCATACCACATTCATATAAGATGAGTAAAGCAGGAACCAATATGTAGTCATGGAAATGAATTCAAACAGCATGCCATAGGCAGGAGGCAAACCGAAGCAACTTTGAGATACATGGTCACGACATGGGCAAGGCAAGATAAAGATTTGATGGCAGGGTAATAAAACACAGAAAGGGAAACATCAACAATATTCCCGAATACAGGTAGAATCCTGAGACCAAGGTGGCATTTAGGTGAAACTATACTCACATTAGACAGGAATAAAGAGACTCCAAACTTGAAGTAGGACACATATTCACACAAAGTCACATATACCAAACAAAATTTGGATTGGGAAAGCCTTTAAAACAACCAGACATGACTATGCTGAACTTTAGTGATCATCAAACCTCAACTAATAGTGTCACATGAGTCCAATAAGCCTAGACTATTAAATGTCTTGCATTCAGAGGTATGATCAAGCAAAGTACAAGCTCATGGGCACATAAATTAGTTAAGCCTGAGCATGTGTAGCACAACTAACAAATGCAGACCTAAACCAATATATAACTGACCATTTATCAACATGTAAGCCATACTTAGGTAATCACAGGTGGAATATCACGGGAATAACCATACAAAAGGCAAGATTAAACCGTGTGAATTGACTAATCTTAGACAAGGCGATCATGTAGGCATGATTAATATACTACATTGCTGAGACTGGCCAAAAGGCCAATTGTATGGACTATAGGTAGTTAAATGGAGTATTGTATAAAACTTACATAGCACAGCATCACATGATCAGGCTTAAGGCAAAACTAATTTGGATCAAATAACACTGCAGCACATGGTGGATCAAGGTTTTCATATAGTTTGCATTTATAGATATGATTAAGTGAAATATGACCTAGTTGATACATGATTAGGCTAGATTGGGCATATATAGCATATTTATACAATTACAAGCCTGAACTAGCATACAATTAGTCATCATTAAACATGTAGCTCATACCTAGGCAATTATAGAATAGAAATGCACATGATTCGTTACACCAGGGTAAAAATGAACTCTCATGAGCTAAGCTAATCATTTAAACAAAATTATTCACACAAAAGGGATTAACAAGACTACAATTCTAAGATTGAGCATATAGCTAATCAATGCGGCCCCAAAACACCAAATACAGATCTATGCTAATATTATATAGCATAGAATCAAGCTGTAACAAAAAATTGATCTAAGCTAAACAATATTAAGACATGATGACCCTAAATTATCATAACATTAGCCAGAAAGGGTCCTATAAATAACATAAATTACCAGACACGTAAAGAATTAAGAAACTATGACTAACATAACAACATTAATTTAAAACTAACCATATAACAACACAAATAACTCATAGAAATTACTAAAACTAAAAATTAACAACAAGATAGGAAGTTACCTTTTGAATGCGCAGCCGAATCAAGAATTGAACTTGGAGCCCTCTTTTGCTTCCAAACCCCAAACTCAAGTCACAGAATACTAGAAAAAGCGCAAAGAAAATAAGATTTTGACTAAAAAGGGTTTTAAACCATCTTAATTTAAAATTATACTAGTAAAGTGTTACACCTCATAGTTTTGTACGTTGAGATTTATTAGGTGTTAGTTGTTCTAATCGTGGAAACTTGAGTTTTCTTCTAGGATATATGAGATTATATGTGCCTAAATTATGGTTATGTGAGTTTAATTTCATGAAATAAGCTATGGAAGGATTTGAGAACAAGCAAATTAAGGAAATTAAGTTTGTCGAACTTTTGGAAAAAGCTTGGTAAAACTTTTTGGACGATTTTGGTCCAACTTGAGAGAGGTATATCTCTAGAATATGAGGAGTTTTGGTGTGTTTTATACTATCAAAATTGATGTTCATTGAGTCTAGTTTCTAACGCAACAAACCGTTCATCAATGTAACATCGGAGTAAAACGTTATGGGTATTTTAAGACAGACTGCTTGGGCAGAGCAATTTGACGGACCACAAAACTTTTTGCACCCGTCAAATGGAATTTTTCCCAGCTTAAAATAGTCCCAGTGAGGCCATTTTGGGTGGTCCATTTGACGGAGCGTCAAATATTCTGCGGTCCGTCAAAGTGGGCATGAAAATGCCCGACGGGATTTTAAGTGACGCTTTATATATTTCATTTTACCTCATTTGGAATCATTATTTCCTCAAATCAGATCCTAGAGCTCTCCAAAACCCTCTCCCCAAGTCTATAAACTAATTCAAGCTAAATCTAAGAGAATCAAGAGATCAAGTGCTAAGAAGCTTGCTAGGGTTTGTGAAACTCAAGATTTCCTTTGGTGTTGGTGTTGGAGACTTCACTTTGAGTGGATAAGTTGATCCAAGACTTGTTCTTGAGTGATTAAGGTAAGTTTGTACATCTCTTGTATATGGTTAAGGTTGTTTGATTGTTGTACCATTTGGTTGAAGGAAGAAAAAGTGAAAATGGAGTTCAAGTATGAATTTGAGGATATTATGAGCTATAAGTTAACTTGAATTATGATTCTTGGCATATTATGAATATAATCTTGTTGTAGATGGTATTAACGATGTTGAGGAAGTATTCTATATAAGTGTATATGGAGTTGTGCTGAAATTATTATTATGAATGATCTTTAAAAGGAGTTTTGGAGATTGAATGTAGCCTAAATTGCATAAAGTCTCTTGATTATTGTATTGTTAATAATGTCATTGTTGTTTGGCAGTTTCTTTGAAATTTGGTAGAAGTAGATGAAATAGGGGAATGCGCCAAATTTTTGCTAGCTTACGGATTATACTAGTTGGAACTTAAGGGTGTCTTTGAAGCCTAACGTTGGTATGAACTGTCATTTACCCAACCGTTGAGTCATGACGGAGGTGCGACCATTACGACCAAGCACCCTATCACACGTACATTCTTGGCTAAGTGGGTGGCCCATAAGACTTATGGCTTAGCTATGCTGGCTCATATAATAACGAAATCAAGGACTATCGGTCGTTTGAGCATGTATGCATATATATCTGAAATAACGGAAACTTACAAAGGCAGCTTCATATGATATGTGCAACGAAAAGGATGAAAGCCGACATGGCTATATCTCGTCTACGCATACATCTATCCCCCTACGGACCTCTCGAGTACCAAACTATAGAAATGAGCGGGGCGGAGGCCTCGGCCCCATTGTGATATCTGCCCCGAACATAACGTGACCAAAATGGCGACTCCAGTTGAGTGGAGTGCGCGACAGACAAGAATAAAGGCTCTGAAGAGGTACGGATCGCCCCTCATCTATTTGTACATGTGGGCATGAACGCAAATTTCCCGAACAATAGGGGGAGTCGGTACGGATAATGTACAGTATGTAAGCATAAGAGTAACATACACATAGAGTCAAATAAGACAATCTAAAATTCATAAACTAAAGCGACCGACCGAATACATCCGCATGTCCGATTTTCCTCGAACATATACGTATGAATGCATCTATATATCGACTTTCCTCAACATATCCGTATATCTCTCAACCGAAAATGCCTCTAAGGCGTATGATATGCAATGCATAGGTCATAATGCCAAGGAACGTACGGCCCGATCCATAGCCCACCATCAAACAGGCCCCTTGGGGCATAATAACATAATGGCCCCACCTGGCATAATAGCATAATGACCCCTTCGGGCATAATAATTATCATCACTGTGCACCAGCTGATCAGGTGGTAATGCGTATATAATGCATATATGCGTATATAATGCCTTCTAGTCACGGGTCAATATGCATGTATGCAAATAAATGCAATGCATAAACATAAACTAACATTATCATTATACAACCTTTAGGACCCATGAATAGAAGGAATAATCATCATAGAGGGGTACAGGATCATCAATAACTGAGATACTCCTAATACTTCTAAGAGTAGAGTAATATGGAGACTCGATTACTCGTTGTTTGCTCATATCAAAGGATCATGCCAAAATGAAAGAAAGGGAAAGCCTTAACATACCTTTCCGGTCGCCTTAACTCTAACTACTGCATGCTTGTCTTTCCAAGTTCGTCAATCTATATTTAAAAAAATTAATACTATTGTTGGGACCGTTATCGTATGCTTACCTTAAGCCCTTAAATTAATCCTTTTAAAATTAGCCAAAATTCAAAGATCTCCTGTTTATATACCTAGCCCGAAATTACAATTCGGTAACCAACAATAACAACAAGACCAACATCAACCATATTATTCTCAATTCAAATACTCCATAAAACCTCCCATATAATATTTATCTACATCTCCACCAATAGTATTATTATACAGCTATTTAATGGTTCTATCTCTATAAATAAACCAAAATTAACATTAATAATAGGAGATTCATACCTTACTCCTCATAATATCGTTACATGTTCATTTTTTTCACCTTAAAATTGAACCACACGCGTCGCTATACAATTTTGTACTCGCAACTATACGTTGCCTGGACCGAAATTCGGGAATTATAGCTGATTTAGGTTTGAAATTTGGGTTTGGGAGTTGGGAAACTTTCTAGAGGATTTTGGAATAATTTGGAAGAGGTTGGGCCACTGGTGAGGGCAAGCCCCTTATATTAGGGTCAAATTCGGTCGGCATCGTAGTGTGTTATTAGCGAACCGCCATGTGAGTCGATCTTTGTAGCGGTTACTGTAGCACGTGTTTCTGTTCTGTCAGCCGAACTTGTAATGTCCAAAATTTTCTACTCCGATGTTCTATCGATGAGCGGTTTATTGCGTTAGAAACTAGACTCGACGAACTTTATTTTAGGCTTTTGAAACACCTTAAAACACTTCATATGCTTAGAGATATTCTGCCCTCAATTTGGACCAAAATTTTTACACGAAACTTTACCCATCCTTTCTTCAAAGTCATACTACTCTGTTTCTTCCACTCATTTCCTTATAAAACCTTCCGGTATACCTTATATACATCCTTTACTCCTTAAATATACTTAATAATGCTTGCTCCTTATATTCCAATGTGGTTTTAGTTAACCATAACTCAACGTACTTATGTTTCAAATTTGATAAGTGCTTCTTCGAAAATATGGGGTGTAACATGAACCCTCTTAAATGTAGATTTCTCGGGATTTAAAGGTGAACATTAAGTATTTAAGAAGACATAAAAGTATGTAAGGCTAACCCTTCTTTCTTAAGGCATGATCCCATTGTTGTATACCTTTACGTGTAATCCATAATGTCTTCCATAATGACTTCATTCCTAGAATCACTAAAGCTTATAGTTCTTGATACTCTCATGATGTCATTGATTGCATCCTATAGTAGTTGATCTTCTAAGGAAAGATATAGTGAAAATGATGATGACGATGTTGCTTTTACTTATGTAATTCTGTATGTGTATATATATATATATATATATATATATGTATATGTATAAAGCTATGCTTAACACCGAGTCTTATATGGTACATATGATATCTGTGTACACACTTGTGATCGACTAGGTATGAATAACAACGAGTCCCATTGTGGCAGGGTATGCTTTTACACCGAGTCCTATTATGGCGGGTATGTTACACAATCGAGTCCTATTAAGGACGGGTATGTCATAATGATGATGCTATTTATATATGCATGTATATGTATATGTACGGAAGGTCTTCTTTAAAGAAAGGGGTAAGTAAATATGATGGACATCCCAAGAGGTACAAATGGCTTTTCTATCGCATGGCTCTCATATCTCATGTTATCCTTCATGCTTTTATCATGTTATCACTTATGCCTTACATTCTCAGTACATTGTTCGTACCGCGTCCTTGTGTTTGTGGATGCGTCATGCCCGCGGTGGACGAGTGAGACGAGACTTGATCCTTAGGTCGCTTTATTCGAGAGATCATCTAGGGCTCCGTTTGATTTGAAATTATGATAGTTGGTAGGATTCTTTTGTGTATTTATATGGGCATAGCGGGGCCCTGTCTTGTCTTTATGATGTTACATACTCTTTCTAGAGGCTCATAAATAGTTGTGTATAGCTAGATGTCTTTTAGCCTTGTTGGCTTACATTTTGGTATATCATTTTGTTAGCCTCGTCGGCTTGTGTATATAAATGGGCATAGTGTTGATGTTAATATAAAAGTACCTTAGCCCGATGAAAATTGTATTATTGATGTATAGAGATTATGAGTAGGCCATATGGCTCACCTAGATATGATTGTAGAAGCATGATGAAAGGTGCCCGGTGGGTTAGCTCTGGGTGCCCGTCATGGCCCTCTGGTTGGGTCGTGACAAAAGTGATATCAGAGCAGTTCCGTCCCTGGATGTGTCTACGAACCGTGTCCAGTAGAGTCTTGTTTAGGGGTGTGTTGCGTGCCACACTTATAAACAGGAGGTTGCAGGCATTTAGGAATGAATGACCTTCTTTCTTCATAGATCGTGCGATAGAGCCATGATATAAGGATTTCTCTTTTCTTAACCGTGTGTTATGTATTTCAGATCTTGCCTGTAAAGAAAAAAGCTACAGTAGCCCAAAAGGGCAAAACAGTGGCAGGAAGGCGGACTGAAAGAGTGCTGCCAACGGATATAGGGGAGGGTGAGTCCTAGAATGAGGTTCCATCTCGGTCCTCTCACTCGTTGCCTATTTCTGAGGAGTATGAGCGAGCCTCAGCCCCAGCTCGGACACCCCCGATTCCTTCGTAAGATGCCTCGAGTGCAAAGAGATGAAAGAGGCCATTCATTTGCCGACTCGGTTAGTCGTCGCTAGGCCCAACGGTGGGGTCATGGTGATAAGGTCGTTAGTGCAAGAGGCGTGATTTTATTGGTGAACCCTCGAAGTTCTTCGCAAAGCCCGTTTAGGGACACTCAAAGCTTTATTGATGGAATGTTGAGGACACTTCAGTTAATGCATGCTTCCGACGTCGAATCGGTAACTGGGCCTCGAATCGGTAAATATTACACCTCAAAATTCTCCGGTTGTTGCGCGTAGGCTACCAAGTTAAGTGTTTACTCTAATGCTATTATTCACCTGGAAAACCCGTATACACATGTAGCCTATAATCATACATCGCTAGCATGAACAAACTGATATAAGCTTAAAGGAAGACATAGGCAAGTCAAAGCTACCTATCTCCTGAAGAGTTATAACCTTAACAGTTAATATCGCACAAAAGCCGGCGAGGCTGTCTTATATATATATAGGGAACGTCCCAACAAAACATAAGCCGAGAAGGCTATCTTCATACACAGCTGCCATGATAAACATATATATATCTACGCAAGCCGACAAGGCTGCCACTACAAATGGGTACGCCCCAATACAAGTCATAACCATACAACGAACAACAACCACACACAGACCCACACTTGTGACCACAGACCTCTAAGAGTGACAACGACGTCATATGACGGGACAGGGCCCCGTCGTACCCTGAACAACAGCATATACACATATCAATGGCTATACCACGACGCTAGACTCCTGAACAAAGGAGTACTCCGAAGTAGCCGAGTAGATATCCTAGGTCGGATCTCCAAAACGAGCGTCGTACTGCGGGCATGAAACGCACCCAGAAGAAAGGGGGTCAGTACGGAATATGTACTGAGTATGTAAAGCATGAAACATAGTAAATTGGATCATATCTGAGACAAGGTGCATAGGACTCAATGCAATCAACAGAGTTTCATAAAACTTGCCTTTGAACATATTTCATCTGTATCGTTCTCATATCAAAGTCAATATTGTGTTTTGTAATCAAAACTGCATAATCATTCTGTATATAACATATATAACGTGTCCCGGCCCTTTAGTAAGGGACTCGGTATTTATAATCATAACATCATAAACATAAACATATTCGTGTCCCGGCCCTTTAGTAAGGGACTCGGTAATAAGGAATATATGCCCTCCTGGCCTCCATCTCCAAATCATCATATCATCACATCATCATCATCATCATATATATATATATATATATAACGTGTCCCGGCCCTCTAGTGAGGGACTCGGTGAATAGTATAATAGATGTGCGCACGAGAACGTACCCGGCCCGGACTCGGTGAAGGATATAGCGGTAGCACGAGCAGAGTAATAAGCAACCACATATATATATAAAACATTTTTGAGACTCAATGAATAGTAAACCAAACCAGTTCTCGGACATTAGCATGTTACATTTTATAAAAAATCAAGCATACTTATGCAATTCCTTTTTAAGAAAAGAACTCCTATACATTACATACAATCAATCGTGTAATAGATAGCGAGATCATAACTCGACTATTCCAACATTTTCAACATTAAGGATGAATAACAATCACATGTCATACTAGGAGTTAGAGAGTGGAATCACCCCGAGGCTCGGATTATATCTTACTTACCTCTAGGACATGCCAAAAAGAAGGAAAGAATAGCTTTGCGTACCTTTAGCGTTTAGTCGTATATAACTTGTACTTGCTGCCCAATAGCACTTATCCTATATCAAGATATCAAGAACTACAGTTAGTCTACAAAGGATTTTAATACGCACTCTAACGCGCTCAATCCCTTTCAAACATTTATACGACGTTTCGTTCGCATTCAAACCAACTAGTGCTACAAGCTAACATTGCTACTCATTCTTTTCTTATATCATTCCAAACTTGTTTAACATGACTTAGGGAACTTGGGCAGTCCACACATCCTTCAAAACTATTTCATACACACGGCTAAACAACACACATAACGTTTTCATTCTCGCTTAGCAATTTTCCAGTTTTAACTTGCAACAACAACAATACGTTTAATGACCTCACTTTCATGGTTCTTGGAACTGTTTTAGCATCATCTTCATCCTTACAACAGCCCACAATTCATTTCGATTTTAGCTTGAATCATTGCACTTTACTTTCACAAAACACTTGTAACAAGAATCAACATTCAACACACACAAATTTAACTCCTAGTACCAAAACAGTCCACGGTTTGGACTGCTTATACATCTCAACATGATTTGTTTCACTAACACCTTATTGCACATATTCAACATACATACAATATACCACAATGTGCATAACAACAACAATCTAAACTTGGCACAAAACAGCCCATAAATTTCCCTAAAACAGTCCCCTTACACGGCTTCCACATTACTCCAACAACTTCATAGTTTTCATCCATTTATCCATACAACGACACATTCAATTCACTTCCTGATACATGTACAAGAAGATTAAGCATTCTTTCATTTAATCTTATAACATACGGCTCACTTCAACTTCAAGAAACATGCACAACCATACGAAAACTTCTTACAATTCTTGTTCATTTTCATATATTGATATACATTCAATTCATCCACAATACATGCAAAATAAAACCAAGCATGGCTTCTCCTAAGTTCATGGCTATCTCAACTTCAACCACAACAACAATCCAATAACAACATATACAAATTATACCTTCAAACCATCATACAACACATGAAAAAAATAATCATTCTTACCTTACAATTTGCTCCTCAATCTTGACCGATCTTCAACATTATTGACATGCTACACCCCTTGTTTCTTTCCAGCAACTACTACACGTTTTTGTGCACTTAGTAGGGAGTTGAATTGATGGGAAAGTTTATTTTTTTGATCCAAACTTTGGAGTTCATTCTCGGCCGCCATGGCGAGAGCTCCTCTATCAATGTCTTGGCTTCTCTCAACTTGTGAAGGTGAAAAATGAACTAGTTAGTGAAGAATGATTCAGCACCTTGCTATATATATAAGTCCTATGGGTTGGACATGTGTCCCACCCAAGGTTTAAGCCAATAAGAGTTGGCCAAATCACAAGTGGGGCCCACACGGCCACTTAGGCTCCACTAATGGTGTAATCAAGTTCTTAATCTCACTTAGTCATCCAATCTTGGTCAATTAATCCTTATTCTTCAATAATGTTCTTATACCAAACGAAATCCATAGGCAACTTGTGCATCGGAACGAAATCGAGAGATGAAAACCCTTCCCGGGAACCCTAAAACAGCTTTGTCTTTAACTTGTCGCACTTAGCTTTATAATGTCCCAATGTAAAGATACGGGACATAACATTCTTCCCCCCTTTAGGACATTCGTCCTCGAATGTTGATCTAATTCTGGACTTTCAATACTTCCTCAAGTATCCTCTTAGTTAATTATGTCCTTCACATACCTCTCCTGATTGTCAACTCATTTTAATCCTTTATAATCGCACTCCAGGCCCTTACGTAGCTGTTCCCATAACATCTTCCTTTCCTATTGCTTCCCGAGGTATTAGTTATATGCCTTTGTCTTTACTCTTCCAGTTATTCCGTAGTTGATCATCAGCTGTACTTCGAGCTGTTTCGCTGGAGTGTTATTGTCTTTCTGATCCAAATGTTGCTCAGTTGTACCATTGTAGATTGATTCGGGCCTGTACCCATGGTGCATATAGTTACGATTCAACTCCTTCTCTTTCGATTGATATTTCCTTTAAATAACGTATCGTTCATTTCACTTCACCTCCCTATCCTTAATTAACATCCCGTAATGCACAGACGTCTCCCATCGGTTTATTATACTCTACTATTCTCGGATGTACTGCAGTCTTCTAGTAGGCTGTAGACCTTTCACAGGTTCTACGA
Source organism: Lycium ferocissimum (assembly GCF_029784015.1). Classification (NCBI taxonomy): domain Eukaryota; kingdom Viridiplantae; phylum Streptophyta; class Magnoliopsida; order Solanales; family Solanaceae; genus Lycium; species Lycium ferocissimum. The sequence continues at coordinate 20,528 of NW_026713333.1, read as the reverse complement.
GTAGAACGAAACTTCTCAGAGGGAAACATTTTTTTGCTCTTGTGCCCTTCCTACTCTGTTTTAATAGTCCGTACTTTGAAGTTTTCAATATCCTGTGTCACCTTTTGACTTCCCATTAATTTCCTCGCACCATCACTTGCCTTTACTTCTTGATCTCAATCTTTAGGGTTGGCTATCACATAACGCTAGGATCTCCTTATACCATAATCTTATGTCACCTCGGAATCGAACTCCGCTTGTTCCGATCGTTTCGGTTGAACCATTTCATAATTTCCTTTACTCTAGTGGGTTATACCTTAGACACATCCTTCGTGTCGTTCCTCTATATATATTTTTTTTTTTTAAACTCTAACTCTTCCATTGCTCCTTTACTCAAATGTGCTCATAGCCCTTCCATTACATATCTTATTGTAACTTTACGCAAGTATGAGTGGATGCCTAATCCCAGAAAATACTTTAGCGTTGCCGCGTTAGTCTTAATGCAGACCCTACATGCTTCTCTTATCCCTTGCAGTTGATGTCAAGGCTTAACTATGGCTTTCATTCTCAGTACTAGTTTCACCTCTCGTAGTTTTTCTTCAAACCTTATTACACTTTTCCTTGATGTACTCAACCGTTGCGATCGCATTGTTGTTACCAAGTTCTTACCCTTCTTGTCAAGTTATTACTGGTTGCATACCAATAGTCGTAGATTGCATAAGTATTCTCGCCCAATCCAAAAATACAATCCAATCTCAATCACACCCTTTTAAATTACTTACTACCCTTTTCTCGTCATATTCTTCTCCTTTTATAAGTACCCATCTTCTGATGTCATATCATACCAGTCCTTACTATCTTCAAAGACTATCTTGTACTCGTCCGTCTATTGTCTTGGCTCTTGGATTTTGTTTTCCAACTCATTTCAGCATGAGATTTCATTTGAGGTTTGAGTATCCATATGGGGTACATTATAACGTCAATTGTTTCCATCGGTACTGGCTTTATTTTCTCCCGCTTCCCCCCTTTAGGGTTGTAATTATATCATTATCTACTTATATTCCGCTCCATTTTTCCATTTCCAATTTTTTGAAATTCCTCTGATTCCTTGTCCAATACATTTGGTATACTGCACCATAGCCACTTCTTTCTTTATATCAGTCATCCTAACACAATCACGGGGCGATGAGATCACTCGATATCTAGTACAAATCTCACTTGATGGTTGGTACTCGAGTAATGTAATTAAGATAGCAATTTGCCCGAAGCCACATTTCCTTCACCCCGATCGATACTTGGGTAATGCTTATCGTCGTTTCAAGTTCTCCATTATGTAACACTTATATTCCAATGATAAGTATCTCAATTTTTCTCATAACACTACCTTTATCCAGACGGATATCGTCTGTTTCTTCTAATAAATTTACGATACATCCGTTGTGTTGCGAATTCACAACCCTTATCCTTTAAGGATTTCAGTGTCTCCAAGGTGAGGTCACCTACACGTAGTACTTCTTTATGCCTCATGCTTTTTCATCCTTGTCGTATACTCGCGCTACCTCTAACTTGCTAAAAATCATATTAATTTCGCCTTGGTGACGGCCTTGTCTTGCCACCTTGTCGTACTGCTTCTTAAGTTTACCGTTATATATTTTCCTCTTGTCCCATACTCATACTCAATTGGTTGCGTCTGTCTTGAATGCTTCCTTTAGTATTCTTTTCATTTCTCCAATCTGTGCCCATCTTGTATTCTATGCATGAAGAATTTCATGCTGTCTCTGTATCGTTAGCAAAACACTACTTTTACAAAATCCCCTTTTCGTTTTTGAAGCATATCTGGTTTATTCCTATTTGCCGTTATCCTACCAGTCATTTCTGGCATTCATTCTTGTCTCGTCGCTCATCTTCCTTCCGACTAGTCTTTCACAGTCCTGTTACTTGTACCACTCATTTTCCAAGCTATTCATGTCATAACGTATCGATACAATGTAATGCTACTTGCTTTCTTCTTATCTCCCTCTTTCTTTTAAGTCCTCCTCTTCCTGTACTCGGTTCCGCTTCCGTTACCATTTAATTTTGACTCTGAACTTTTCCTATAAAACTTGGTAAGTATTTCTTTATTAATTCCACATCCGCCTTTCTGTTTCGTATAGTCATATCACATCCTTTCCTTTGTTAGGCTTTACTCGTTTTATAGCAATCCCCAGGATATTCACATTACATCCTATTCATAATCCATCTTATAACATAACTCCTTGTAATCTTATTCGCGACTCTTACTACGTTTTTAATTACATTCCGCGGATTAGGCGTATTTGACCTTTTCACCCTTTCTGATAGATTTTTACCTTTAGTATCTCACAAGCTGTCTTACCACTATCTTCCTAACTTGTCATAATTCTCCTTTCTTTGTACTTCTATCTCAATCATACATTACTTCCGTTCACGGTAACCTCGTTGTAAATTATCCCCTAGGGTCGCAAGCTCCTCCGAGTCGCCCTAGCACACCACGTAGAACGCATGATTCGTAGCAGTTCATAAGTTGAGTTTTCCTTCAACGAATTTCATCTCCAATTAATTAACTCTAATAAGACGTCACCGGAAGCGTTTCCAACCATCACCGAGAAGAACACTAGAATCCGACAAGCACCACAAAACTTCTCGGTGCTTTGATTCACATATTTTTAATTCCAAGTCGATTCTTGAGCCGTGAGCGAATTGTTTAATTCACAAACTGTTCGTTGTAGGCGTTATACTCTTCCATTAGCGAGATCTTAATACTAGAAGGTGTTGCCCTTCATCCTAAGTTCTTTTGTTTTAGGCAAAAGTGTGGTTTGGAAGGTATCGTGGTCCGTGTTAATGAGTTCCATATTCTGCTGCTCGTATACGCTTTTTCAAAACCAGTATCCTAAATAAGAATGATGCCTTCTACGAACGACATGGAGGGTATCTCTTAAAAAAAAAATTTTATCCAACAAAATAAATTTACCCTATCAGTATCGACCTTCAAGACATATCATGATTCCCTCTGTAATTCTTACTATCCCGGAACCTGCACGCAGGAAATACCAACAATGCCTCATAGGCCAACATATATACGCACCTATCATATTTTATCATAGCCTCACAGGGCCCCCAATTCCAAATAAAAGTTACAAAGGTGTCAGGACTTACTTGTCATATCGCACCTCAGATCATACTTGACCCTTTAACGACCTATCCTATATATCTTCGTATCTACCTTCTCTTTCATCCTTCAACTTTATATCTTGATCGTATTCCATTATTCTTGCCTTACCTGACATACCCCCTTCGCACCATTTCTTATCTGCGTGCTACGTAGCTTTCAATGTCATCGGTCGCTTTCATCTGCTGATGTCGTTCTTCAGCTGAAATCAAATGTTAGTATAAGGAATTTCATTTCCTATGCCTGGGCTCTATCGCACGATCTTGGATATGAAAGAAAGGTAACATCCTAAATGCCCTGTAGCTTCCTGTTTATAAATGTGGTGCACAACACATCGATAAACAAGACTCTACTAGACACGGTCTGTGGACACTCCGAGGATTAACCGCTCTGATACCACTTTTGTCACGACCCAACGCCGTAGGCCGTGACTAGTGCCCAATCCGGGCACCCGTATACACATGTTGCCTATAATCATACATCGCTAGCATGAACAAACTGATATAAGCTTAAAGGAAGACATAGGCAAGTCAAAGCTACCTATCTCCTGAAGAGTTATAACCTTAACAGTTAATATCGCACAAAAGCCGGCGAGGCTGTCTTATATATATATAGGGAACGTCCCAACAAAACATAAGCCGAGAAGGCTATCTTCATACACAGCTGCCATGATAAACATATATATATATATCTACGCAAGCCGACAAGGCTTCCACTACAAATGGGTACGCCCCAATACAAGTCATAACCATACAACGAACAACAACCACACACAGACCCACATTTGTGACCACAGACCTCTAAGAGTGACAACGACGTCATATGACGGGACGGGGCCCCGTCGTACCCCCGAACAACAGCATATACACATATCAATGGCTATACCACGACGCTAGACTCTGAACAAAGGAGTACTCCGAAGTAGCCGAGTAGATATCCTAGGGCGGCGGATCTCCAAAACGAGCGTCCGTACCGCGGGCATGAAAACGCGCCCCCCGAAGAAAGGGGGTCGATGCGGAATATGTGCGAGTATGTAAAGCATGAAACATAGTAAATTGGATCATATACGAGACAAGGTGCATAGGACTCAATGCAATCAACGAGTTTCATAAAACTTGCCTTTGAACATATTTCATCCGTATCGTTCTCATATCAAAGTCAATATTGTGTTTTGTAATCAAAGCTTTGCATAATCATTACGTATATAACATATATAACGTGTCCCGGCCCTTTAGTAAGGGACTCGGTATTTATAATCATAACATCATAAACATAAACATATTCGTGTCCCGGCCCTTTAGTAAGGGACTCGGTAATAAGGAATATATGCCCTCCTGGCCTCCATCTCCAAATCATCATATCATCACATCATCATCATCATCATCATATATATATATATATATAACGTGTCCCGGCCTACAGTGAGGGACTCGGTGAATAGTATAATAGATGTGCGCACGAGAACGTACCCTGGCCGGGACTCGGTGAAGGATATAGCGGTAGCACGAGCAGAGTAATAAGCAACCACATATATATATAAAACATTTTTGAGACTCAATGAATAGTAAACCAAACCAGTTCTCGGACATTAGCATGTTACATTTTATAAAAAATCAAGCATACTTATGCAATTCCTTTTTAAGAAAAGAACTCCTATAAATTACATACAATCAATCGTGTAATAGATAGCGAGATCATAACTCGACTATTCCAACATTTTCAACATTAAGGATGAATAACAATCACATGTCATACTAGGAGTTAGAGAGTGGAATCACCCGAGGCTCGGATTATATCTTACTTACCTCTAGGACATGCCAAAAAGAAGGAAAGAATAGCTTTGCGTACCTTTAGCGTTTAGTCGTATATAACTTCTACTTGCTGCCCAATAGCACTTATCCTATATCAAGATATCAAGAACTACAGTTAGTCTACAAAGGATTTTAATACGCACTCTAAAGCGCTCAATCCCTTTCAAACATTTATACGACATTTCGTTCGCATTCAAACCAACTAGTGCTACAAGCTAACATTGCTACTCATTCTTTTCTTATATCATTCCAAACTTGTTTAACATTTTTGTGCAATCGCATACATTCAACACACATAATTGCGGGAGGACAACAATACGCACTTTCATGGCCACATCTTTGTTTTGTTAAGCATATGAATGGTTTATGAAGAATTTGGAAGCGGAATTTTTAAGGAAGGCCAAGGGTAAAAAGAGAAAATTGCAAAATGGCCAATGGAAATAATGTGGAAGGTTAGGGGCAAAATCGTAATATTGAGAAAAGTCGAGGGCAAAATGGGAATTTTACCCAAGTTTCATGAAAATTCCAAAGAGGCCATATTGGCCATGTGACAAAAAGAAAATAAGGGAAAATTGAATAAGGATAATAAGATGACAAAATTTAGTCATCCTTGCTAGAAAAAAAAATAGAATTCAAGAAAATTCTAGAGAGGGGCATGTGCCCCTCACATGCTTGGAGACTTATAAATATGAATTCATCTTCTAAATTCAAGACAAAAAAAAAAAAGAGAAGAGTAGAGAGCAAGGAGAAAGGGTCACGGCCAAGAGGGAGAAAATTGGGTCATTGAAATCTTGCTCCTAAAATTATTTTCTTGTGACATTCATACTAATTCAAGGGTCCTCTACAACATAGTACAATTGTTTCGGAAGATAGGCCATCCGTTTCGTCGTTTCCGCATTCTAGTTAAGTGAAGAAGTTGAGGAGAAGAGGTAAGAATTCATTTCCTTTTTATGTTATGGATGCTTGTGCATGGTATAGTGTATGAAAAGGAGTGAAATCCATGAAGAACACAAGTATAGGGTGTGGCCGTGCATGCCTATGGTGTGTATGAATCTTGTTATAATTACTTTATTGAATGTTTAGTTGTTATTGTTATGAATATTAGATTGGTAATGGAGGTTGAATGATTTTGGAGAAGTTGTGGTTGTGCATGTAGTAAGGTGGCCGTATGGTGCGTGTGGTGTGCATGGCCGGGTATAATTGTTGAAGTATGGAGGAAAATGAGTTAATTTTATTTAGTATATTGGTTGTTGTTATGTGGATTCTATATTGCTAATAAGAACTTAGTAAATTTTTGTGAAATGGTAGTTATTGGAGACTTGTTGTAAAAGTTCATGTAAAGGGAATATTATGTTTTAGTATGCATGGAAAGTAATGTTGTTAGTGTGGTGTTGTTGATATATGAATTATAATGTTGTTAATGCTTCCATTGGAGTTGGAAGGTCTTGAGGAAAATAATATGTTGATGAATTGTTGGAATATATTTTGAGTTGGTTATTGGAATTGTTAGTATGAATATTGGTATTGTTGTTGATAGTTTGGCCGGGTTTGAATTCCCGGGTTGTTGTTGATTGAAAATTTGCCAAGTTGAATGTCGAGGATGGTATATTTACAGCGGAAATGCTGCCGAAATTTCGGTAGCCAAGCATTACCTTAAGATTTCAACCCTAAGTGTCCTAATAAGAATTTTGGTAAATATGACCAATTTGCAGATTTTGGCGAGATTGCGACGTGAATTCGGAATAGCTAAAGAAGCAGAAAGAGGTATGTAAGGTTTCCCCTTCCTTTCTTGGCATGTCTTAGACGTATAGGCTTGATTTCGCGCCTCGGGGACCTTCCTAACTCTAGAAACCCGCGACGAAAATAGTTACTATTCATTCGGTAAGATTGAATCAAAAGTGCTTGAATTGTGAAGGAAATGTCTAAATGTCCTAGAACTTGTAAGGATAAGACCCGATTACCCTAAGACATTTATAAGTAACGTCATAACACGTATTACATGTAAATTGTGTACGCCACCTCATTTGACTCGAGGTGGGCCCACTTTGTTCCCGGATTTTCTTTAGTGCCCTATTTATTAAACGATAAGTGTTGTAACTACTTTAATGAGAATACTTCTATGACGATAATAATAACGACGATGTAAAAGAAGAACAAGGCTATGGTAAGTATGACAAGAAGGATTCCATGACTAAGAACCTTAAGTCAAGAGTCTAGCGAGTGCATGAAAATGTTAAACCAGTTCTTGATCTTTAATTCTATTCCTTAGTTATGAAACTATATTCTAAAGATTTCAACGCACAAATTAACACATATATGATGTCCATGACTCCACCCCCTGTTTTCTTTTAATGTTATATTCCGCGGATAGTCTCGCCTCGTAAATGTTCCTTTAAAGTGAGGCACCGTAAAGTCGATGGTGGGGCAAACCCAATGGTGGGGCAAACCCAATGGCGGGGCCAACCTCAGCAAAGAACGCCGAGTCCCAAAATGGGAGATGAGCGTAAGGCTTGTCCTAGGCAAATCCCGCATTGGTCTAGGCTAATCCCGCATTGGTTCGAGGCTAATCCCGCATCGGCTAAAGTTACCCCGGACTCGGGAGGCCCGACGCGGGCTAATGCTGTTATGTGCTTCGAACGGAGTATGCGCGTATATTAAATGAAAGATAAGTAAGCGTGGTATCCGGCCAAGGGGCCCTTACATATACAAAAGTTACTCTCTTATCTCCTTATATATGATCTATGACCTCATAGTGTTGCATTTCTTACTTTACGTTCTTGATGGTGTTTTCATGCCTTACATACTCGGTACACTATTTGTCCGACGCCCTTCTTGTGGGCGGCGTTTCATGCCGCGCAGTCGGCCAGACAATAGGATCGATCCCTAGGGGTTCCTCGGCGGTATCTTTGCAGCGCTCCAGTTGTCTCGGAGCCCCGGTTCCTTGGTACTACTTTTGTGTGTATATAATCGGGCACGGCAGTACCCGGCCCTTCCTATGTATATACGTGTACTATGTTAGAGGCTCGTAGACAGATATGTATAGTAGCTATATGTACTCCTGTTTGTCCCCGTCACTGTATAGTATGATCGCAAAGCTTACTAGCCTATGTCGTAATTGTGCTATTTATGTTAATGCTAGTTAAATAAATAATAAAAGAAAAAAAAAATGGTGTAGTTCATACGTGCAATAAGAGTCAGCGGGTTCGCTCGGCTCCGAATATGGGGTCGGGTGCCCATCACACCCTAGTAAGACCGGGGTGTGACAAAGTGGTATCAGAGCAGGCGGTCCTAGGGGTTGTCTACGAGCCGTGTCCAGTAGAGTCCTGTTATGAGTGTGTAGCGCGCCACTTATAGACGTGAGGCTGCAGGGCATTTAGGAAATATGACCTTCTTTGTATTCTAGATCGTGCGACAGAGCTATGCTATCAGGATTCCATATTCCTTCCTAATCCTGCGTTATGGTTTCAGTAATGCGGTGACGAGGAAAGCTACGCTAGCGGCCCGAAAGGGCAAGACGGTGGGCGGGAAAAGAGTTGAACGGGAGCCGCCGGCGGAAGTAGAAGAAGGCGAGTCTCATAACGAGGCTCCTCCTCGTACTTTTCATGCTCCCCCATGTCGGCGGAGCAAGGAGGAGTTCCAGCTCCAGCCCCCGCCCCTCCAGTTCCACCGCCAGCAGCCCCGGGCCAGCAGATGGCGGAGGCCATCCAATTATTGACCCAGTTGGTTACCGCACTGGTTCAGCGACAAGATGTAACACGGGAGACGGGCGGTGAGCGCGAGGGCCCGTGATTTTATCACCCCGAAACCTCCGGAGTTCTATGGGTCGAAACCGAGGAAGACCCGCAAGATTTCATAGATCAAATGTTGAGGACACTAAGGATAATGCACGCTTCGGATACGAGAATCGGTGGAATTGGCTTCATACGGTGCCGGGATGTAGCGGTCTTGTGGTATAATAGCTGGATAATTTCAAGGGGAGCAAATGCCCCTCCCCCGGTGTGGCAGGAGTTCACTGAGGCATTTTTACGACATTTCCTACCGCCAGAGGTTCGACGAGCTCGAGCTGATATGTTTCTGAATCTTAAACAGGGAAATATGAGCGCCCGAGAATACAGTCTTCGTTTTAACTCCTTGGCCAGGTATGCCCCAGCCATGGTGGCTGATATGGGAGATCATGTACATCGGTTCGTGAGCGGGTTGGGGCCGCACTTAATTAAGGAATGCTTGACGGCTTCACTCCAGGATGGGATGACCATCGCTCGTATCCAGGCCCATGCCCAGAACACGGAGGAGCATGGCGGTCCGACGAAAAGTGAATGTGATTCGATAGAGAGGCGGTAAAAAGGCTAGGTCTTCCGGGGCCGGGCGGTGAGTATAAAAGGGGCGAGGCAGCAATATTCCGATAATATAAAGCTCGAGAGTTTCGGGTCCTCCGTCGGGAGGAGCTCCCCGTCAGACGAAGTCATCAATTCCACGATGCAGCCAGTGTAGAAAATTTCACTCGGGTCCGTGCCGTCACGGCTCGAATGCTTGTTATGCATGCGGACAAATTGGGCATAAGATGCGTGAGTGTCTATCGATGGGTGGTAGTGGTAGGGGCCAGCCCGCGGGATCAAGGGCCGGTTCATTTTCATCCGCGCGCCCTCCTAGAACGGACTTCCCGAGCCCCAGCAGGCCGTGGCCGGGAAAGAGGAGGGGCACCCAGTTCAGCCGATCCTCCGCACCGCGTATATGCCCTGACAGGACGGCAGGATCCTGAACTTTCTCTAGATGCGGCCACAGGTACACGATCGGTATCTTCTTATATATATATATATGTAATAATTGATTCGGACTCTACTCCATCGCGTACTGTCTCTTGTAGTACTGAGTGTGTTAGAAATTTGAGATCCAGAATGAAAGGTAGCTATATACATAGGAACAAGGTGAATAGTAGTGGTTACGGAGGTTAAAACGGTAATTAAAAGAAAAGGACGCGTTACGAGGGCATTCCGGAAATGGTCAAGACACAAATCCGCCCGGATAACGTGATAAAGGTAGCCCGGAAAAGTGGAGGCGAAATATTAACGTTAAGATATTAAATTGCATTAGAGCCTCGAAGTTAAGCGTGCCGGGATGAGGGCAATTTCAGGATGGGTGACCCCCTGGGAAATATGCTGAAAATTTCATAAGTATGGGATCAAGAGACGAATGTGTAATCAGGTAGCCTAGAGTAAAGAAAAGCGCGTAGAGTGGTTAGAAACCCCATAAAAGTCGCGTAGGCCGAGACGGACTAGATTAGCAGAAGGGGGAAGACATGTTGGACCTAAAGTGGATATGTTGAGCGATATGTGAGATATCTACGAAGGAGACCTCCCCGAAGTATTATAATGCACCATGAGGTCAGTTTAACATTCGAGGACGAATGTTCTAAAGGGGGGGAGGATGTTATATCCCGCATTTTTGTGCAATCGCATAATTCAAGATAATTGCGGGAGGACAACAAGCAAGGCCACATCTTTGTTTTGTTAAGCATATGAATGGTTTATGAAGAATTTGGAAGCGGAATTTTTAAGGAAGGCCAAGGGTAAAAAGAGAAAATTGCAAAATGGCCAATGGAAATAATGTGGAAGGGTTAGGGGCAAAATCGTAATATTGAGAAAAGTCGAGGGGCAAAATGGGAATTTTACCCAAGTTTCATGAAAATTCCAAAGAGGCCATATTGGCCATGTGACAAAAAGAAAATAAGGGAAAATTGAATAAGGATAATAAGATGACAAAATTTAGTCATCCTTGCTAGAAAAAAAATAGAATTCAAGAAAATTCTAGAGAGGGGCATGTGCCCCTCACATGCTTGGAGACTTATAAATATGAATTCATCTTCTAAATTCAAGACAAAAAAAAAAAAAGAGAAGAGTAGAGAGCAAGGAGAAAGGGTCACGGCCAAGAGGGAGAAAATTGGGTCATTGAAATCTTGCTCCTAAAATTATTTTCTTGTGACATTCATACTAATTCAAGGGTCCTCTACAACATAGTACAATTGTTTCGGAAGATAGGCCATCCGTTTCGTCGTTTCCGCATTCTAGTTAAGTGAAGAAGTTGAGGAGAAGAGGTAAGAATTCATTTCCTTTTTATGTTATGGATGCTTGTGCATGGTATAGTGTATGAAAAGGAGTGAAATCCATGAAGAACACAAGTATAGGGTGTGGCCGTGCATGCCTATGGTGTGTATGAATCTTGTTATAATTACTTTATTGAATGTTTAGTTGTTATTGTTATGAATATTAGATTGGTAATGGAGGTTGAATGATTTTGGAGAAGTTGTGGTTGTGCATGTAGTAAGGTGGCCGTATGGTGCATGTGGTGTGCATGGCCGGTATAATTGTTGAAGTATGGAGGAAAATGAGTTAATTTTATTTAGTATATTGGTTGTTGTTATGTGGATTCTATATTGCTAATAAGAACTTAGTAAATTTTTGTGAAATGGTAGTTATTGGAGACTTGTTGTAAAAGTTCATGTAAAGGGAATATTATGTTTTAGTATGCATGGAAAGTAATGTTGTTAGTGTGGTGTTGTTGATATATGAATTATAATGTTGTTAATGCTTCCATTGGAGTTGGAAGGTCTTGAGGAAAATAATATGTTGATGAATTGTTGGAATATATTTTGAGTTGGTTATTGGAATTGTTAGTATGAATATTGGTATTGTTGTTGATAGTTTGGCCGGGTTTGAATTCTAGGGTTGTTGTTGATTGAAAATTTGCCAAGTTGAATGTCGAGGATGGTATATTTACAGCGGAAATCTTTCAAATTTCGGTAGCCAAGCATTACCTTAAGATTTCAACCACTAAGTGTCCTAATAAGAATTTTGGTAAATATGACCAATTTGCGGATTTTGGCGAGATTGCGACGTGAATTCGAATAGCTAAAGAAGCGAAAAGAGAGTATGTAAGGTTTCCCCTTCCTTTCTTGGCATGTCTTAGACGTATAGGCTTGATTTCGCGCCTCGGGGACCTTCCTAACTCTAGAAACCCGCGACTGAAAATAGTTACTATTCATTCAGTAAGATTGAATCAAAAGTGCTTGACTTGTGAAGGAAATGTCTAAATGTCCTAGAACTTGTAAGGATAAGACCCGATTACCCTAAGACATTTATAAGTAACGTCATAACACGTATTACATGTAAATTGTGTACGCCACCTCATTTGACTCGAGGTGGGCCCACTGTTCCCGGATTTTCTTTAGTGCCCTATTTATTAAACGATAAGTGTTGTAACTACTTTAATGAGAATACTTCTATGACGATAATAATAACGACGATGTAAAAGAAGAACAAGGCTATGGTAAGTATGACAAGAAGGATTCCATGACTAAGAACCTTAAGTCAAGAGTCTAGCGAGTGCATGAAAATGTTAAACCAGCTTCTTGATCTTTAATTCTATTCCTTAGTTATGAAACTATATTCTAAAGATTTCAACGCACAAATTAACACATATATGATGTCCATGACTCCACCCCGTTTTCTTTTAATGTTATATTCCGCGTATAGTCTCGCCTCGTAAATGTTCCTTTAAAGTGAGGCACCGTAAAGTCGATGGTGGGGCAAACCCAATGGTGGGGCAAACCCACGATGGCGGGGCCAACCTCGAAAGAACGCGAGTCCCAAAATGGGAGATGAGCGTAAGGCTTGTCCTAGGCAAATCCCGCATTGGTCTAGGCTAATCCCGCATTGGTTCGAGCTAATCCCGCATCGGCTAAAGTTACCCCGGACTCGGGAGGCCCGACGCGGGCTAATGCTGTCCTATGTGCTTCCAGACAGTATGCGCGTATATTAAATGAAAGATAAGTAAGCGTGGTATCCCGACGAGGCCTTACATATACGGGTTACTCTCTTATCTCCTTATATATGATCTATGACCTCAGTGTTGCATTTCTTACTTTACGTTCTTGATGGTGTTTTCATGCCTTACATACTCGGTACACTATTTGTGCCGACGCCCCTTCTTGTGAGCGCCGCGTTTCATGCGCGCGAGTCGTGCCGGGCGGATCGATCCCCAGGGGTTCCTCGCCCCAGCATCTTTATCGCTCCGGTTGACTCGGAGCCCGGTTCCTTGGTACTACTTTTGTGTGTATATAATCGGGCACGGCGCATTCGGCCCTTCCTATGTATATACGTGTACTATGTTAGAGGCTCGTAGATAGATATGTATAGTAGCTATATGTACTCCTGTTTGTCCCCGTCACTGTATAGTATGATCGCAAAGCTTACTAGCCTATGTCGTAATTGTGCTATTTATGTTAATGCTAGTTAAATAAATAATAAAAGAAAAAAAAACGGTGTAGTTCATACGTGCAATAAGAGTCAGCGGGTTCGCTCGGCTCCGAATACGTTTAATGAGGTGCCCATCACACCCTAGTAAGACCGGGGTGTGACAATTTCAGTTTTAGCTTGAATCATTGCACTTTACTTTCACAAAACACTTGTAACAAGAATCAACATTCAACACACACAAATTTAACTCCTAGTACCAAAACAAATTACGGTTTGACTGCTTATACATCTCAACATGATTTGTTTCACTAACACCTTATTGCACATATTCAACATACATACAATATACCACAATGTGCATAACAACAACAATCTAAACTTGGCACAAAACAGCCCATAAATTTCCCTAAAACAATCCCTTTACACGGCCTCCACATTACTCCAACAACTTCATAGTTTTCATCCATTTATCCATACAACGACACATTCAATTCACTTCCGATACATGTACAAGAAGATTAAGCATTCTTTCATTTAATCTTATAACATACGGCTCACTTCAACTTCAAGAAAAAAAAGTCCAATACCAACATGCACAACCATACGAAAACTTCTTACAATTCTTGTTCATTTTCATATATTGATATACATTCAATTCATCCACAATACATGCAAAATAAAACCAAGCATGGCTTCTCCTAAGTTCATGGCTATCTCAACTTCAACCACAACAACAATCCAATAACAACATATACAAATTATACCTTCAAACCATCATACAACACATGAAAAAAATAATCATTCTTACCTTACAATTTGCTCCTCAATCTTGACCGATCTTCAACATTATTGACATGCTACACCCCCTTGTTTCTTTCCAGCAACTACTACACGTTTTTGTGCACTTAGTAGGGAGTTGAATTGATGGGAAAGTTTATTTTTTTGATCCAAACTTTGGAGTTCATTCTCGGCCGACCATGGTCGAGAGCTCTCTATCAATGTCTTGGCTTCTCTCTACTTGTGAAGGTGAAAAATGAACTAGTTAGTGAAGAATGATTCAGCACCTTGCTATATATATAAGTCCTATGGGTTGGACATGTGTCCCACCCAAGGTTTAAGCCACAAGAGTTGGCCAAATCACAAGTGGGGCCCACACGGCCACTTAGGCTCCACTAATGGTGTAATCAAGTTCTTAATCTCACTTAGTCATCCAATCTTGGTCAATTAATCCTTATTCTTCAATAATGTTCTTATACCAAACGAAATCCATAGGCAACTTGTGCATCGGACGAAATCGAGAGATGAAAACCCCTTCCGGAACCCTAAAAACAGCTTTGTCTTTAACTTGTCGCACTTAGCTTTATAATGTCCCAATGTAAAGATACGGGACATAACATATGATTCTAATTAAGATTCCAAAGACACATGAGGAGAGAGAGGAAATCTTGTTGGAGAAAGTTAAGGCAGAGAGTGTCTTACTCCGTGTACAAATGTACCAGTAGGTGTTCCTGGTAATTTATGAGACTATAAGTTGAACGGATCAAATTGGAAAAATCTGAACTGAATTAGAGAAGTCTCTGGCAGGCACCGATCACGGTCGACGGGCCGTCGACATGTCGACGGGCTATCGACATGTCGACGAACCATCAATGTGTACCGTCCCAGCGTTTCTGCGATCAGGCATTTGTAGGCATGAGTCGACGGAGCCAGTCGATGGACCGTTGACACCTCGACGGGACCGTTGACACGTCAACGGGACCGTCGACTCGACCGTCTAACCGCCTCTCTGAAATTTTCTGGTGTCAACCATAAATAGACGACCCTTGCCCATAATTTTTAGATTTCTCTTTCTCTCTAAGTCTTGGAAGCTCTAGAATATTCTTCACTTCATATTATTATATATCCGAGGAAATCAAGGATTAAACACCAAGAATTAGTAAAAATCAAGTGTATGGATGCTCACTAGGGTTTGTAGAGATCAAGAAGCCCTTTTATGTTGAAGTAGGGTTTTCTCCAAGTGAAGTATTTTCATCCAAAGTCCATTCCT
The DNA here is from genome assembly GCF_029784015.1 of Lycium ferocissimum. Classification (NCBI taxonomy): domain Eukaryota; kingdom Viridiplantae; phylum Streptophyta; class Magnoliopsida; order Solanales; family Solanaceae; genus Lycium; species Lycium ferocissimum. The sequence continues at coordinate 5,252 of NW_026713333.1, read as the reverse complement.
ACATCATCAAAGGTGAGTTTTATGTTCAATTCATGTTATTAAGAATATTGAGTGGTTGAAAGACTTGGATTATCGAAGGAGGAAGAATATAAAGTGCAAATATGGAAATAGTGATATTATTGAATAATGACTTGACTTGAATTACAGTCCTTGGTGAATAATATAGATGACGTTAAGGAAGTGTTGTGTGAAGAATGAATATGATATTGTGTTGTAGTTATGGTTATGGATGATTTTGAAGGTGGACTTGAGAAGTAGGCCATGATTAACTTGAAGAATCTGTTGATTAAGATATTATGGGTGTTCTTATTGGGGGTTGAGGAGTTGTTTTATTTTATAGAGGAAGTTGTCGAAACAAAAGAAATGTCTCCAAATTTTCATTAACTTTTAAGTCGCTTTAACTTGAGCTTAAGTATATCTCCGGTTGTCTAATCTTAGTACAAATTCTCTTGAAGGTAGAATTGCGAGCTTGAAAGGCAAACAATTAGACAATAAAGTCGAGGAGACGTAAAGGTATGTGAGGCTAGTCCTTTTTTGTTTCAAAGGTATGACTTCTATACGATGATTTCTTTTCTATATTCCCATGACCTTCTTACATTCCAAAAGATGAAATATTAAGAGCTTATGAGACTTGTTCTATGATAGTGACGATAGTAATGAGGTTTCCATGAGCTTGATAATCCTATGTTTGGGATTTCATTGATGTTATTCCTTGTTGTTGCCTCGCCTCATGATACTAGTTCTTTCAAAGCTAGTCCTGGCGATAATGATGTTCCATAATGTAATCAGAAGTTCCCGACCTTACGTCACTCCGATAGATTGATAGCTTTATTTGAGCTCCCATGCATGAATTAGCTTATGTATATATAAGATTACACCGCGCGTAGACATCCGGCAGCACCGCTAAGGCGGGCGGCTAGTTATACCGTGCTTATTAGGCACGGGCAGCACCACTAGTGGGCGACGTGAGATGGATACCCCGGATGCAGGAGGCCCAGACGCGGGCTAATGATTTGATTGATTCAGACAGCTTATGTATATATGTGTGATATGTTTTAAAGGTAAACCGAGCACGCATGATTCCACCTCGAAGACGCAAGCGATTCCTGATGCTTATTTTTTCTTCTTATGCTTTCTATATTTCCTTATTATATTATCATATATGCCTTACATACTCAGTTCATTATTCGTACTGGCATCCTTTTCTTTTATGGACGCTGTGTTCATGCCCACAGGTAGACAGGGAGACGGCGCAGATGCTTAGGAGCTTACTCAAGAGTCGTTCAGGAGCACCCCACTACTCCGAAGGTGCAGCCTAGTAGTGTATTTGTCACGACCCAGTCCCGTAGGCCGTGACTAGTGCCCGAGCTGGGCACTCGTACCCACCTATCAATTATAATCAGATCACAGCAAACATAATAAGAACTTATACGTACAGAAAGGCGCGACATCGCACTCACATATATACATATATCATATATACAACCTGAGGATATACAGAACACAAACACAACTGTACAGTGCTACCCACAACCCACGTTTATGTCTACAGACCTCTAAGAGTAATAACGAATCATATGACGGGACGGGCCCCGCCGTACCCCGAATAAATATACACACATATAACAAAGAGTCGTATCAAAATGCGCGGGCTCGGACAAGGGAGCACCCCGAAGTGGCCGAGTAGGAGTCCTGGGCCGGCGGCTCACCCAAACGAGTATCCGTACCTACGCGGCATGAAAACGTAGCCCCGAAGAAAGGGGTCGGTACGATGGGAGTATGTACTGAGCATGTAAAGCACAGAATACCATAGATAGAATCATAACCGAACTGGAATTTATCTTAATAAGTATAGTGATCAGAAATCAAAAACTTGCCTGTGAATCATATATCATGTGTGTCCATATCATATCATCAAATCATTATATACATATAGCGTACCCGACCCTCCGAGCCGAGGGACTCGGTAAATAAAATCATATAATCATCATGCATAGTAATCATATAATCATATGCATATGCCATACCCGGCCCTCTAGTGAGGGACTCGGTGAATAGAATCATCAAATGCCATCACGGCCGCCATCCCCATATCATCACATCATCATATATATATATATATATATATATATATATATATATATATATATATATATATATATATATATATATATATATATACCCGACCCTCTAAAGGTGAGGGACTCGTGAACAATGCAATGAAACGGTGCACGAATACGTACCCGGCCGGGGACTCGATGAAAGATGCATTGAGGCATGCACGAGCGAGTAGTGAGAAACCATATGCACACAAATCATTTCAAAGACTCGATGAAATAAAATAAATTAAACGGCAATCATTTGAAAATCGGGACAATAGTTATATCCAATACCTTCCGACATCACTCGGAACATGTCAAAACCGGACTTTAGAAATCATAGCTACGTGTCGGAATCATATACATAACAATCCTTATTTCAGACTTGGTAAATAATAAATAGTTATACTCGGGGGTCGGAATACTAAGCATGTTAGGTTCCTTCCAACAAACCTTCAGCACTATACAAGGGAACGTCTCGGGGGCCCACGGACAAGTATCAAACCGATCCGGGCCCGCCTATGGAAGTTAGGGTCATCATACGCTACGGAACCTCCTACGGGCATATCGAGGCGATCCGAGCCCTTTTGTGAAAGTTACGGACGTTCGTAGTTTTCAGAAATTTTTAAGAATAGAATTCCTTATGTATCATTAAAAGTTCAATCATACCAAGACCACAAAAATCATGACATGACCACATTAAGAGGATAACATCAAGAGGTGAATAAAGTCATATACACGCTCGGATCGTAAGAATAGAAATTCCCCGAGGCTCGCATGATTTTTCCCCTTACGTCTAAGACATGCCAAAGAAAGAAAGGGTGAGCTTTACATACCTCGTTCGCTCTCCAAGCTAATCCAACTTACGTCGTGGACTTCCCAAGATCTACAATACGTCATTAACTATCAAACGTTAGCTAAAGGCATTTAGGAATCCGATTCCAAACGAACACCAAATTCTACAGAAATTTGGGCAGCATTTCCCCTGTAAATGCAACACCAGAGAATTCAACTCGGCCAAATTCATCAACAACCATACCAACAACATACTAGCAACATCAATAATCAATTCTAAACGTATTCTAACATTAACAACCCTTGACTACGTAATTCAACAATAGTCATTATATTCAATTCCACCGCTCGCAATCAAACCATATGCATGTTCATACGTTCAATTACTAATCCGAAAGCATTCAAACAATATTCAAGAACACTTTAAACCATTCACACAATATTTCCAACAATCCAACCAACACTCCTATTCACCCGAAGTCCTCCCCAAACCCGAGAACAACACTAACATATTTCCTTCTTCCCAAACTCATAAACTACATCAACAATCTATATGTTAACAATGTCATTACCATAAATACAAAAATTACATAAGAATCACATTAAGGTGCCAAACGTCCCACATCAATTACAACTTCAACTTAGATCATTAAACTCTCATTTTCATTATAGAACCAACAACAACATCAACTAAAACACTAAGTAACATTAATTCGTTCCTTGCCATGTACAACACCATACATACTACTAACACAATTCCATGCAAATATCATGATTTTCATTCATTTTCTACACATTATAACAACACACAAACATGCTAAATACACTTAATTCATTATTCCTACACATCACTGCACCCACACAGCCAAGGCCACACATGCACGGTTTCACTCCAACATCCATATTTTCATAAATTTCATGCATTTCCACACTTCACAACATACACAAACCATGCATAACATATAAAAGAAAAGATTAAGTCTTACCTTCTTCACTTCCTCCTTCACTTGGCTATGAGTAGTTCTTGCAAGATTAAGTGGTTTGCTTGCCCCAACAACTATCTCACGTTAAAGAGGACCTTTCAATTGGTAGGAAAACTAGAAGAAATTATTTTTTTACTGATCAATTCTTGATCTTCATTTTTCTTGCTCCATGGCCGAATGGGTGCTTGTTGTTTTTCTCCAAGCTTCTTGATTTTTCTAAGGGGGTGAGATGATGAATAATATGATAAATTTGTCATCTTCACCCACATATATTAATAATCCATGTGGGCCACCCCCCCCCCCCCCACACACACACACCTTGCACGGCCACATGGCCCCTCCAAGAAGTTTTATTTTCACTTCTAGCCCCTCCAATTATAAAGTAGTCACACACACCCTCCATAGGTTGATCTAGTCAAATTTGGCCAACCATGGGTGGGGCCCACTCCATATGCACGGCCACTTTGGCCTCTTGGCCACTTCATGAAATAATTTTTCCAACTTTTAGCCCGTTTAGTTTTCCTTATTCCAAATTTATCCTTAATGCTCCATACCCATAAAAGATGAATATGCAACTTATGCATTTTAACAAAGTCGGAAAAAAATAACCCTGTCCTTAACTTGTCGCAACCAACCTAAAATTCCCAACGTACAAGATACGGGATATAACATCCTTCCCTCCTTTAGAATATTCGTCCTCGAATGTTCAACTAATCTTATAAAGTCATATAAGGGTCTCGGGGGGTTTCCTTTATTACCATAACATGCAGCCTCATCTACTGATTATATTTCTTCTTCTCTTCTTCTTCTCTTTCTCTCTTTTTCTTCTTCTTCTTTTTTTTCCAACTTCTCAAGTCATCTCCTTCCCCGATATTACCATTGCTTGTAATATCTTGGACCGAAAGCCACGTCTTTAGTACACAACATTCTTACCTTACAACAATGCAACAAGGCCTAAAACACATCTTGAGTTAGACTCCTCCCCCTTGTCGAATCTTATTACGCCTTTCGTGGAACACATAAGTTCGCCCTCTTTTGGTAGCCAACTAATTCTGGTCATCTCGCTTAAACCATCTTATATTCGACTTGTAACACTTCAAACGCATTACCTCGGGTTATCTCTTTATCTTTAATTCAAACTCTTCCATTATTCCTTCCTTTACTCACTTTCCTCCTAATGTTCTCACTTCCTACTACCGAGAGGTTGTTCTATGTTTTCTTTACTACTCTAGGTCGCCCTGTTATGGAAACCTTTTTTTCACTCTTGGTCTCTAATCCCCAACGGGTGCCCTTTGGGCCCCCCTTAATTACTCGTTATGTTCTTTTCTATTCCCTTTTTGTTTTGCCTACATCCACCATTAAAATGTTACATGGC